>NW_024055500.1:185508-298447 GCF_902713615.1 Scyliorhinus canicula
ATTGTCCATTGCCCATGCTCTCGAGGAGCAACATCGATGGGCTGAATGGCCCACTCCTGGTCCTATTTCCCATGGTCTTCCGCTCGCTTCTAAACCAGCGAGGTGTGGGATTCCATTGTATGCAAATTGACATCGCGCTCCCTCGATTGTATCGGTGACTTAAGCACTCAGTTGCTTATCCCAATGCAATTCCTATCAGATGACTCAATAAGCAATTTGAAGATTGTGGCCTGACGCACAGTGCCCAGAACAATGTCTGCATTGTCTGCAGTTTCTACCCCCTTATTTAAGGAAAGCTCTATTATCCTTGGAGACCAGAGAGACTGTCTGTGCGGAATTTGCACTTTCTCCCCGCGTCTGGTGCTCCGGTGACCTCCCACAATCTAAAGATGTGCGGGTCAGGTGGGTTGACCGCGTAAAATTGCCTCTTCGTGTCCAAAAGGTGGTTACTGGGTTCCGGGGATAGGTCAGATGGTGGGCCGAGGGAGGGTGCCAGATTTGAGCGATCATGAATGAAGTGTTGGGCTGTAGACCTCAATGAATGTCAGAGAGTTCTCAAGGGGAGGAATCTCCTATCCTGTTCCTGATCCTAAGCATATGTTCCATCTATAAAGAGAAGCTGGATAGAGTGCGGCTGTTTGCCCCAGAGCAGTGATGGGCTGAGGGGGAGACGTGATTGAGATGTACAGATATTACGAGGGACAGATAGGTTAAATCGCCAGAGCATAGGCTATGGAGCAAGATCTGGAAAATGGGATTGGAACAGATGTGTACCTGATAGCCGTCGCGGATACGATGGGCCGAGCGGCCACTTTCTGTGCTGTACAACGTTATGTCTCTAAAACGTAAACTTGTTCTTTGCACGCAGACTCTTTGAATTGCTCCAGTCATTCCACCCAGGACGTAGTCCATGATGAAACGGATTCAAATGGAAAATCTTTTACTGGGAATTCGAAATGCAGAAAATTTGCGACCACAGATTCACCCTCAATTAAGTCAATCCCGCTTCTTTGAAACGGCGAATTCACTTTTCAAAATGCTCCCTTCAGTAACTTCATTTGATGGAGTTATGGTTTTGAAACTCACAGTTGCGTCTATATTCTACTGCACGTGTCATATCAACATTTCAATTGCGCCTGTGAGCTTAGAGCTCACAATTATATTCTTACTGCTGGCATTACATTAGAGGACACTTTTGCAAACGACAATTTAGATTCAGGGGCAGATAATTCCCCTTTTCTATACGCCTTGCTCAGGATAGTAGAATCCGATTGCAGAGTAGATGACCATGCGTGTCTCTTGATGGGGCCATCCAAGTAATGTCACCTACCCTGTTCCTTTAGCTTTTTCTCTGTTATATTAAGTATTGTTTTTGTATTCTATAAGATTTAAGAGCTTAAGGTGTATTCATGGAACATACAGTGCAGAAGGAAGCCATTCGGCCCATCAAGTCTGCACTTAAGCCCTCATTTCCACCCTATCCCCGTAACTCAGTAACCCCTCCTAAATTTTTTGGTCACTAAGTTCAATTTATCGTGGCCATTCTCCCTAACCTGCGCGTCTTTGGACTGTGGGAGGAAATTGGGGCACCCGGAGGAAACCCACGCAGGCAGAGGGAGAAAGTGCAGACTCCGCAGAGACCCAAGCTCGGAATCGAACCTGGGACCCTGGCTCTGTGAAGCCACAGTGCAATCTACTTGTGCTACCGAGCTGCTCTTGGCATTCGTCTGACAAGAAGCTAATTGGACTTGAATCAAACGCTCTCACTCAGGGATATCTTCGATTAATTACTAGGAAAGTTGGTTTTAATCAGTCTCTGAGTTTAATGTTATCATTCGAAGTCGGGGGAAAGGGATCGTTTTAAAAAAAAATTTTAGATTACCCAATTAATTTTTTCCAATTGAGGGGCAATTTAGCCTGGCCAATCCACCTACTCTGCACATCTTTGGGTTGTGGGGGCGAAACCCACGCAGACACGGGGAGAATGTGCAAACTCCACACGGACAGTGACCCAGAGCCGGGATCGAACCTGGGACCTTGGCGCCGTGAGGCTGCAGGGATAACCCACTGCACCACCTTGCTGCCCGGAAAGGGGTAGTTTGATTCAGGGCGGGGAGTTTTGTTTTTTTAATCCGCTCATTACTCCTCTGAATCAAGGGGAGCGATCAATGTGCACATCAGGTGGCCAATGCAGGCACTGTGAGGTGGGGGCGAATGGGGTGTTTCTTGCCCATGGGACCACCAGTGTTATAGCTTTCCCTCCCTGTGTCTACCAGAAGCCAAGCCCCATCCTGTGCATCGGACACAATATGGTTAGTAGCGGCCACTGTGCAAAGCTGTAATTTTACAACGCACTTTACACATAAAACGAGCAGAATTTCTCAAACTGTCCACCGTCAGCTTAGCTGAAAGCAATCTATACTATAGGCAGTATCATCGTGCTATTTTACTCATAGTGTTAGCTAAACTTTGGGAGTGAATTGTATTTGTCGATTTTTCACATTGATTTTTTTTCTCAAATGTATCGCTATTACTTCTGAATAAAGTTGGTATCTTGAATGAAGGGTGCCTTCAATTTCTTTGTTAAATCATTGGCAAGACATGCCTTTGGTCTGGTCAACAGAGAGCAGTTGGAAATTCTACACCATCGTGCGCACAGCGGCCTCGAGATAGTTTCCACCAAATGGGTCCAATTGACGATTGTTTTCCCAAATCTTTCTTTCTCACTCCTAATCGGAATGAAAGTTAGATAACATAGAACAGTACAGCACAGAACAGGCCCTTCGGCCCTCAATGTTGTGCCGAGCATTGATCACCCTACTCAAACCCACGTATCCACCCTATACCCGTAACCCAACAACCCCCCCTTAACCTTACTTTTTAGGACACTAAGGGCAATTTATCATGGCCAATCCACCTAACCCGCACATCTTTGGACTGTGGGAGGAAACCGGAGCACCCGGAGGAAACCCACACACACACAGGGAGGATGTGCAGACTCCGCACAGACAGTGACCCAGCCGGGAATCGAACCTGGGACCCTGGAGCTGTGAAGCATTTATGCTAACCACCATGCTACCGTGCTGCCCTTCAATCTTCCCCCACCACAATTTCAGGGATTGCATTTTACCCCGTTACAATGCATTGTGTTAAAATAAATAATTCCCCACGTCTGGGGATTTACCATTTCTCCAATTCAAGGGACATAACCATCGCTGACAAGCACAACATTTATTGCCCTTGGCTAGTCAGAGGCTTTTCCCCAGGGTAGAGGGGTTAATTACTAGGGGGCAGAGGTTTAAGGTGCGAGGGGCAAGGTTTGGAGGAGATGTACGAGGGAAGTTTTTTACACAGAGGGTAGTGGGTGCCTGGAACTCGCTGCCGGAAGAGGTGGTGGAAGCAGGGACGATAGTGACGTTTAAGGGGCACCTTGACAAATACATGAATAGGATGGGAATAGAGGGATACGGACCCCGGAAGTGTTGAAGATTTTAGTCTAGACGGGAAACATGGTCGGCACAGGCTTGGAGGGCCAGAGGGCCTGGTCCTGTGCTGTACTTTTCCCTGTTCTTTGTTCTTCCCTAGTGTCTCCTTGAGAAGGTAGTGGTGAGCTACCATCTTAAACAAGTGCGGTCCATGACGTGTTGGTCCGCTTACTTTATTGTTAGGGAGGGGGAGACACAGCATTAGTGAAGCAACGCTGATATATTTTCAAGTCAGGATGGTGAGTGGCTGAGATGTTAGCGTCCAGATCGCAGAATCAGAGAATTCCTACAGTGCAAGGGTATTCGGCCTATCGAGTCCGCACCGACCCTTTGAAAGAGTACCTTACCTAGGTTCATTCACCTGTGCACCCTGCCGTATCCCCTTACCTCATAACCTAACCTATACAGATTTGGACACTAAGAGGCAATATAGCACGGCCAATCCACCTAACCTGCACATCTTTGGACTGTGGGAGGAAACCGGAGCACCCGGAGGAAACCCACGCACACACGGGGAGAACGTGCAGACTCCGCACAGACAGTGACCCAGAGGGGAATCGAACCCTGGTCCCTGGCGCTGTGAGGCAGCAGTGCTAACCATTGTGCCAACGTCCGCCCTTATCAAAGAATCACAAAATTTACAGTGCATAAGGAGGACACTCGGCCCATCAAATCCGCACCGGCCCTTGGAAAGAACACCCTACTTAAGCCCCACACCTCCACCCTACCCCTGTAACCCAGCAACCCCACTAAACCTTTAGGACACTACGGGCAATTTAGCACGGCCAATCCACCTAACCTGCACACCTTTGGACTGTGGAAGGAAACCGGAGCACCCGGAGGAAACCCACGCACACACGGGGAGGACGTTCAAACTCTACACATGCAGTCACCACGTGTCTGCCACCCTTGTCTCGCGATCGTGGGTTTAGAAGGTGCTTTCGAAGGAACCTAGTTGAGTTCCTGCAGTGCATCTTGTAGTCAGTAAGTAAAGTCGCCATAGTCCCACATGACCACAGGCTGCACCATCCTTTGAGGGGGGAGACCTGGCTGGTGGTGACTTAACCTGAGGTACACCACACCTCCGGCGAGGGGTAATATCGAGAAGATGGGGCCTTCATTAACAACCTCAACTAGGATGGCATCTTGCAAATGGTACAAACGGCTGCTACTGTGCGTCGGTAATGGAGAGGGTGAATGTACGTGGAAAGGGGAGCAATCAAGCGGGGCTGCTTTGTCCTGGATGGCGTTGAACTTATTGAGTGTTGTTGGAGCTGCACTCATCCAGGCAAGTGGAGAGTATTCCATTACACTTCTGACTTATAGATGGTAGAGAGAATTGAGGGGACTGAGTGGTGATTCTTACGGCAGTTATTAGTTAGGCTTATTTCTGTGTGTCCAGAGCACAGACTGGCCAATAACCCCTTCCCTCGAGGATATCACTCAACGAAATGATGCTGTAACAACAATCGTTCATCACTCAATTGGCAATACGGCGATTGTGCTGTGATTTCCGACTGGGCACAATTCCCCAGTTGACGCTCCTTTGGAGAACCTGTGCCGATTCGACGGGCGAGAAGCCTCCATTTGCGCCGGAGAAATTGGGTGATGCTATGAGGCCTGACTCCTGTTTTTCCATTATTCTGGGATGTGAGAGGCGTTGCTTGGGCCCCACTTATTTATTTTTGCCTATTCCTAATTTCCCTTGATCTCAGAGGCTTGTCAGACAGTTTCTGAGTTAACCACATTGCTGTGCGTCCGGAGTCACATGTAGGCCAGGCCGGGTCAAGACGGAAGATTTCCGGATGTAAAAGACATCAGAAGCTCAGTCAGTGTCCATGTCTAAAGCACAGTTTGACTCACTGGGTCTGTGCGGAGTCTGCACGTTCTCCCCGTGTGTGCGTGGGTTTCCTCCGGGTGCTCCGGTTTCCTCCCACAGTCCAAAGATGTGTGGGTTAGGTGGATTGGCCATGCTAAATTCCCCTTAGTGTCCTAAAAAGTAAGGTTGGGGGGGGGGATTTGTTGGGTTACGGGTATAGGGTGAATATGTGGATTTGAGTAGGGTGATCATGGCTCATGGTTCTACATAGAACATAGAACAGTACAGCACAGAACAGGCCCTTCAGCCCTCGATGTTGTGCCGAGCCATGATCACCCTACTCAAACCCACGTATCCCCTCTATACCCGTAACCCAACAACACCCCCCTTTAACCTTACTTTTTAGGACACTACGGGCAATTTTAGCATGGCCAATCCACCTAACCCGCACATCTTTGGACTGTGGGAGGAAACCGGAGCACCCGGAGGAAACCCACGCAGACACGGGGAGGACGTGCAGACTCCGCACAGACAGTGACCCAGCCGGGAATCGAACCTGGGACCCTGGAGCTGTGAAGCATTTGTTCTTTGTTCTTTGAACATCTATGTTCTTTGTTCTAATTAACAATAATGCAAAGGGTTATGTAGACAGTAGTTATAATCGTCGTTAATGGCAGAGCTGGTTAGACGGGCTGAATGGCCTCCTCCTGATCCCCGATACCATGAAGCAAACGTATTTCCAACAAGGTTGCAATTTTCAATCAGGTTGTTTCTTGAAGAAAAGAAGGCCGGCAGCAGCAGGGTTAATTAATTCTGGGTTGTTCGGCTTGACGGAAACTGTTGAGATAACCTGATACCACGCTGTGAGCCCTGATTGGGGGAGCCAGGGCCTTGTTGACAAGACCACCAACGGCAGCAGGAAGTGGGGCCAGGTTGTGGTTTCAGTCAAGGCAGTTGCTGAGCCTGCTAGTTTGCACAAACCCAGAGCGTGTGGTTTGATCTGCTGGGACTGGAAACACGAGCAGGGAGGTGGCAGTTAGACAGAGGGGGGGGGGGGGGGGGGGTGGGAGTCCGGATGTTGCAATGTGCATGAAAATAAACTGTCGGTTAACGTTAACCTTCTTTGTCACTTCCCCAGTGAACAAAGGCACAGGCGAATACTGCGGAAGCGACTTCCAAACGCTCACAATCCACTGGTACAAAGGAAAAAAACATCTTCTCCCCGCGACTTCAATGGGAGATCCCTTATTGGAAACTGTGTTGCCCTAATTGCAATCTCCCCACAAAGGGGAAACATTCTGTCAGCATCCACCCTCTCAAGCACCGCCCCCCCCCCCCCCCCCCCCCCCCCCCCCCACCCCCCTCCCCAGCCAACAAAAATATTTCAATAATTTTTGTATATAGTGTTCAATTCTGGCCGCCACACTACCAGAAGGATGTGGAGGCTTTAGAGAGGGTGCAGAAGAGATTGACCAGGATGTTGCCTGGTATGGAGGGCATTAGCTATGAGGAGCAGTTGAATAACTCGGTTTGTTCTCACTGGAACGACGGAGGTTGAGGGGCGACCTGATAGAGGTCTACAAAATTATGAGGTGCAAAGACAGAGTGGATAGTCAGAGGCTTTTCCCCAGGGTAGAGGGGTCAATTACTAGGGGGCATAGGTTTAAGGTGCGAGGGGCAAGGTTTAGAGGAGATGTATGAGGTACGTTTTTTTACACAGAGGGTAGTGGGTGCCTGGAACTCGCTGCCGGAGGAGGTGGTGGAAGCCGGGACGATAGTGACGTTTAAGGGGCATCTTGACAAATACATGAATAGGATGGGAATAGAGGGATACGGACCCCGGAAGTGTAGAAGATTTTAGTTTAGACGGACAGCATGGTCAGCACGGGCTTGGAGGGCCGAAGGGCCTGTTCCTGTGCTGTACCTTTCTTTGTTCTTTGTTCTCAAATCTCTGTCCAACCTTACCCTGTATGTTAACCTCGCCCCGCCCCTCCCAATCCCAGGTCTCAGCCAATCAACACACCCTACTTTACTCACCCCCCCCCCCTCTTTAAGGTAGGAAATCTGCCACCCTTACCTGGTCCGGCCTACATGTGATCCAGCTCTTCAGCAATGTGGATGACTGGTCACTGCCGTCTGGGATGGCCATAGCTAAACTGCTAAGTTAAAGGGATATTAGGAACCGGCAACATTTGTTGTCCTTGACAACAACGCTCATAGCCCCTTGAGAGAGAAAGAATCTAAGATTGAACAATTACTTCTTAAAGTACCTATTATGGTTTAGCACACTGGGCTAAATAACTGGCTTGTAATGCAGAACAAGGCCAGCAGCGTGGGTTCAATTCCCGGACCAGCCTCCCCGAACAGGTGGCGGAATGTGGCGACTAGGGGCTTTTCATAGTGACTTAATTGAAGCCTACTCGTGACAAGAAGTGTTTATTATTAAACCAATTCTTCAGACAACAACTGGATGAAATGGATATGTTGCACCCAGGTCATCCAATCGGTTCATTATGTCATCTCCGACAGTGGAGAAGGCGGCCATTCTGTCTATCCTGCCCAGAACCATCGAATCCCTAAAGTGCAGAAGGTGGCCATTCGGCCCGTCTTATCGACCCTCTGAAAGAGCACCCCCACCTCGGCCCACTCCCTCCCCCCCCCCCCCCCCCCGCCTGATCCCTGTAACCCCGGCCAACCGGCACATCTTTGGACACCTAGGAGAAATGTAACATGGCCAATCCGGCTAACCTGCCCATTTGTGGGCCGTGGAGCAAACTGGGGCAAGGGGAGAGTCTGCATACGCCGGGCAGGCAGTCAGCCGAGGTCGGGATTGATCCCTGGCACTGCGATCAGCAGTGATACCCACTATGCCACCGTGCCACCTGCCTGGGCCTTGTTTCTAAATTAGCTCAAGGAAATAGATAGATAGAGATAGATAGAGAAATACAGCACAGAACAGGCCCTTCGGCCCACGATGTTGCGCCGAACTTTTGCCCTAGGTTAATCATAGAATTTTGGACAATTTTTCATGGCCAATCCACCCAACCTGCACATCTTTGGACTGTGGGAGGAAACCGGAGTACCCGGAGGAAACCCACGCAGTCACGGGGAGGATGTGCAGACTCCACACAGACAGTGACCCAAGTCGAAATCGAACTTGGGACCCTGGAGCTGTGAAGCAATTGTGCTATCCACAATGCTACCGTGCTGCCCTTAAGAAGTTAACCTACATTATTCTACCCGAATCCAAATACCTATCCAATAGCCGCTTGAAGGTCCCTAACTTTTCCGACTCAACTACTACCACAGGCAGTGCATTCCATGCCCCCACTACTCTCTGGGTAAAGAACCTACCTCTGACATCCCCCCATTCACCATAAATTTATGTCCCCTTGTAATGGTGTGTTCCACCCGGGGAAAAAGTCTCTGACTGTCTACTCTATCTATTCCCCTGATCATCTTATAAACCTCTATCAAGTCGCCCCTCATCCTTCTCCGTTCTAATGAGAAAAGGCCTACCACATGAGTCCGACCACATGATCCTTTGTCCATGGCCCTCCGCAGGTTCCATTTCAATTTTGCAACCTCGTTTGAAAGTTACTACTGAACATCCTTACTTGCCTCACAGTTGGCAATGTAAAACCAACTTCCCCTACTTGACTTGAAGAATAATTTTACTCTGTCTCTTGCAAGAACGCTTCCCCAAGCCACCAATAAAATGTAGGTTTGTACGCCGTAACGTAGAGACGAATTAGGACGAGAAGTGGTCCATTCGCCCCCTCGACCCTGCTCCACCATTCAACAATGGCTGATCTGATTGGAACCGTCTACATACACGGGTCACTTCCTTGTTTACCAATAAGCTATCTCTCTGTGTCTTTTAAAACATCCAAGGTGTCAGCTTCCACTGCCTCTCAGGGAATAAATTTCCAATGACTTATTATCTTCCGAGAGAGAAATAATTCTCCTCATCTCTCTCTTCAATGCACGATGCTTTATTTTTTAACAATGACGCCCCCCCCTCCCCCCCCCCCCCCCCCCCCCCCGCCCCCCCTCCTATTCCTAGATTTGCCAACAAGAGGAAACATCCTCTCCACATCCACTCTGTCAACACCCTCAGCGTCTCAAAGGTTTCAACTGTGGTATTGTGTGAAGCAAATAATGGCATGATGGGAAAACTAGTCAAGTCTTCTTGGTACAATTGAATTTAACCTAAGACACAGATTCAGAATACACAGAGGCAGCATGTCCTGAGAGTCTAGATAAGGCTTGGAGCTAGAAGTAGTCTTAATACATAACAAGCTGAACAACTGTCTCTTCCTGTTCCTAAACAACTTCTTCCCTTTCTTAAAACAAAGACAAGATAATGATATGAAACTCAAGTCCCCTGGAGGTCAGCAAGGTGACGCCATTGTAACGATTATTACTTATGTTTTACTTTCAATCAAATTCCTGACCAAGCTGTATTCATGTTATCTTGATCCTATAATGTATAAGAATCGCCTTCTTTTCTGTACTATCGCAGACTTGGGACGGACAGCAGTTTGTAATTGACTGCTTTCCGACTCCAAGTATCAGCCATTTACTGCTAGCAGTTCTAATTAGTGAATAAAGTTCAGTTTTGCTTATCTAATGAATGCTGTTTGAATTTCTCTATCACAGTCAAGACGCGGGGAAAATATAAAATACAACACAACCAATTCATCTCTTGGTCTAAACTCTCGTGAATGTAAGCCTGGCCTGTCAAGCCATTGCTAATAATACAATACACGCATTTCTGGAGTGAGGTTTGTGAAGCTAAATTTGCCCCGATTTTCCCCTATTTGAAAGAGTTACAATTTTGGACAACTTTTGGAACCCTTGCCCCCCAGCCTGGGCCAGTTCAGTATCATCTTGCCCATACCCAACTTCAGAAAAATGTCGTTCAGTGCTGGATTCATTGCTGACCAGCTTGTGTTGAATGCTGACCATTTCTGCTTGGCTGTCTCCGTGCGCCCTCTGCTGGCTGCCCGTTGTACAGCAGCAGCAGCGGGGAAATGCCATCATGTTGTTTTTTTTTAAAATTTAGATTAGCCAATTATTTTTTCCAATTAAGGGGCAATTTAGCGTGGCCAATCCACCTATCCTGCACATTTTTGGGTTGTGGGGGCGAAACCCACGCAGACACGGGGAGAACGTGCAAACTCCACACGGACAGTGACCCAGAGCCGGGATCGAACCTGGGACCTCAGCGCCGTGAGGCGGTTGTGCTAACCACTAGGCCACCGTGCTGCCCATGTTGTTTTTTTTTTAATGTTTCTCCTGGGCAATGAGATGGGCAGAGAGCAAAGGGGGTGCGAAGATCTGTCGAAAACGGCAAGGACGGGAAATAAAAGCAGAGAGAAAGATGGGCTGTGTTGTTTATTCCAGGGTGGTGAAATCAGTGCCTTCCCATGCTTCAGTTTGTACATTGCTGGAGACCAAAAGAGGATGGTTCTGGCAATTAAAGAGTGAATAGCAAAGTGCCTGGGCGGTGAGCAAAGCTGCTGTAAATGTTATAGAGCAAGAGAGCCCCATCTGTGTATTGAACGCTGCAGTTACGGAGGGCTTTGCACAATAACTTCACTACAATGTCAGCCTACTTATGACAATAAAGCAGGGCAGCACGGTAGCATGGTGGTTAGCATAAATGCTTCACAGCTCCAGAGTCCCAGGTTCGGTTCCCGGCTGGGTCACTGTCTGTGCGGAGTCTGCACGTCCTCCCTGTGTGTGCGTGGGTTTCCTCCGGGTGCTCCGGTTTCCTCCCACAGTCCAAAGATGTGCGGGTTAGGTGGATTGGCCATGCTAAATTGCCCGTAGTGTCCTAAAAAGGGTCAGGTTAAGGGGGGGGATTTGTTGGGTTACGAGTATAGGGTGGATACGTGGGTTTGAGTAGGGTGATCATTGCTCGGCACAACATCGAGGGCCGAAGGGCCTGTTCTGTGCTGTACTGTTCTATGTTCTAGAACATGAAAAAAAATTAATACCGAGAGTTTCGTATCGAAGCAGAACATATCAACGACCCTTGGCACCGTTGCAGCCTCCAACACGAAGCAGGAGGCCTTTCGGCCCACAGTGTTCGTGCTAACCCTCTACAAGAGCTCTCCAGTGACACCCCATTCCCCAACCTGCACGTTCGCCCCCTGTGTCTGCGTGGGGATTTTAAATTCTGTTTCTCGTAGACTGATAGTCTCCAATTCTCTTTAATTTACTTGGTGTTAGCAGAATTTCACACCTAGAATTGACACCAAATTCAACTGATCCTTTCCTGTCCAGCAGTTTACTAAGAGAGTTAATTTCAATGAAGGTGTGAGACTTTGCTTTTAGCTGTATGCTAAAAATGCACTTGGTTTTAACTTGACAGACCGACCTGTTTTAAACATGCATCACTTAATTCAATTGAAACCTTCATCCATGCTTTTCCAGATGCTTCCTAAGATAGTTACTGTCAATGAAGGTGTGAGCCATTCATTTTAGCTTCACACAAGAATACTGTGTGTTTGCTGAGACTGCTTGAGAGAAAGAATTTGCATTTTATAATCCTGCTCTTTGCAGCTATTAACCCTTTGTGGGATCTTTCCCTGTACCCTCTCAGGTTTCTCTCAGACCAGATATTGCCAGACTTCCATGTTTCAAATGACACATTTTTCTGTATTTTCAACAGCAGTATATGTGTGTAAGTGTGTCTGAGTGTGAGTGTGTGTGAGAGAGAGTGTGTCTGAGCAAGTGTGTGTGCGTGTGTGAGAGAGAGTGTGTGTGTGTGTATGTGTGTGAAAGTGTGTCTGAGCGGGTGTGAGAGAGTGTGTATGTGTGTGAAAGTGTGTCTGAGCGGGTGTGAGTGTGTGTGTGTGAGAGAGTGTGTATGTGTGTGAAAGTGTGTCTGAGCGGGTGTGAGTGTGTGTGTGTGTGTGAGAGTGTGTCTGAGCAAGTGTGTGTGCGTGTGAGAGAGTATTTGAGCAAGTGTGAGTGTGTGTGTGAGAGAGTGTGTGTGTGTGTGTGAAAGTCTGTCAGAGCGGGTGTGAGTGTGTATGTGTGTGTATGTGTGTGAAAGTCTGTCTGAGCGGGTGTGAGTGTGTGTGTGAGAGAGGATGTGTGTGTGTGAGAGAGAGGGTGTGTGTATGTGTGTGAAAGTCTGTCTGAGTGGGTGTGAGTATGTGTGTGAGAGAGGATGTGTGTGTGTGTGTGAGAGAGAGGGTGTGTGTGTGTGTGCGTATGTGTGTGAAAGTCTGTGAGCGGGTGTGAGTGTGTGTGTGAGAGAGGATGTGCGTGTGTGTGTGTGAGAGAGAGGGTGTGTGTGTGTGTGTATGTGTGTGAAAGTCTGTCTGAGCGGGTGTGAGTGTGTGTGTGTGTGTGTGTAAGCCTGTCTGAGCGGGTGTGAGTGTGTGTGTGAAAGTCCGTCTGAGCGGGTGTGAGTGTGTGTGTGTGTATGTGTGTGAAAGTCTGTCTGAGCGGGTGTGAGTGTGTGTGTGAGAGAGGGTGTGTGTGTGTGTGTGAGAGAGGGTGTGTGTGTGTGTGTGTGTGTGAAAGTCTGTCTGAGCGGGTGTGAGTGTGTGTGTGTGTATGTGTGTGAAAGTCTGTCTGAGCGGGTGTGAGTGTGTGTGTGAGAGAAATGTGTGTGTGTGTGTGAGAGAGGGTGTGTGGGTGTGTGCGTGTGTGTGAAAGTCTGTCTGAGCGGGTGTGAGTGTGTGTGTGAGAGAGGGTGTGTGTGTGTGTGTGTGTGTATGTGTGTGAAAGTCTGTCTGAGCGGGTGTGAGTGTGTGTGTGTGTATGTGTGTATTGAACACGAACGAGGGTGGCAGTGGGTCCGGATGTGGCGATTTTTGGGGTTTCAGTGGCCCCGGAAGTCCGGGGGGAGGAAGAGGCTGCTGTCTTGGCCTTTGCTTCCCTGGTAGCCCGGAGACAGATACTTCCAGCTTGGAGGGACTCAAAGCCCCAGAAGTCGCAAGCCTGGCTGTCAGACATGGCCAGTTTCCTGGGCTTGGGAGAAAATCAAGTTCGCCTTGAGAGGGTCGTTGTTAGGGTTCGCCCGGAGGTGGCAACCATACATAAGAACATAAGAACTAGGAGCAGGAGTCGGCCATCTGGCCCCTCGAGCCTGCTCCGCCATTCAATTAGATCATGGCTGATCTTTTGTGGACTCAGCTCCACTTTCCGGCCCGAACACCATAACCCTTAATCCCTTTAATCTTCAAAAAACTATGTATCTTTACCTTAAAATCATGTAATGAAGGAGCCTCAACTGCTTCACTGGGCAAGGAATTCCATACATTCACAACCCTTTGGGTGAAGAAGTTCCTCCTAAACTCAGTCCTAAATCTACTTCCCCTTATTTTGAGACTATGTCCCCTAGTTCTGCTTTCACCCGCCAGTGGAAACAACCTGCCCGCATCTATCCTATCTATTCCCTTCATAATTTTAAATGTTTCTATAAGATCCCCCCTCGTCGTTCTAAATTCCAACGAGTACAGTCCCAGTCTACTCAACCTCTCCTCAGAATCCAACCCCTTCAGCTCTGTGATTAACCTAGTGAATCTCCTCTGCACACCCTCCAGTGCCAGTACGTCCTTTCTCAAGTAAGGAGACCAAAAATAAAACCAAAACTGAACACAATACTCCAGGTATTAACTTAGAACATAGAACACAGAACAGTACAGCACAGAACAGGCCCTTCGGCCCTCGATGTTGTGCCGAGCAATGATCACCCTACTCAAACCCACGTATCCACCCTATACCCGTAACCCAACAACCCCCCCTTAACCTTACTGTTTAGGACACTACGGGCAATTTGGCATGGCCAATCCACCTAACCCGCACATCTTTGGACTGTGGGAGGAAACCGGAGCACCCGGAGGAAACCCACGCACACACGGGGAGGACGTGCAGACTCCGCACAGACAGTGACCCAGTCGGGAATCGAACCTGGTACCCTGGAGCTGTAAAGCATTTATGCTAACCACCATGCTACCGTGCTGCCCACGTTCTTTGCGGATAATTAATCGTCAGCAGGGCGGGGGGGTTAGGGGAATGTGGTATAGGGGGTCATTTATGCAGATCTGGGTGGGACGGGTTAGGGCAATTGCACTGTGTACTTTGTTTATTGTACAGTCCTTTTGTTTTCACGTTCTGTAAATTAACTGTTTACAATGCCCAAAAAATACCTCATTAAAATTGTTTATCAATAAAAATTAAAAATAAACACTTGACAAACAGGCATAGCAATCGTGTTAGGATTCGCTCAGCAGGCAGGTATTTTTGTTCAGGCTGGTATCACTGTGGATGGAGTATGGAGCAGTATCCAGCAAAGTTTTCTTTGGAAGTGGCACCTGGCTCACGGTGGAACCGAGTGAGTATCTCTCTCGCTTTTACTGATCCAAAACTATGAACGACAAAGTAAAATAGTGGTTTGATTAAAAATCCTGACGATAATTCATTCCACCTGCCTCTGGCAGTACAAGAAGCGAAGCCACAAAGCCATTCGGCCCATTTAACTCCTGCGTCTCCTTGTCTATCCCAATTGGACTATCAATCCAAGGCACTCTGCTATTTTACCTTGCCCCCTTCTGACCTTCTCCAGAAATAATTCTCCAACTTGCACTTCGAAGTTGCGATGCTCTCGCTCTGTCTCAGCCTCACCCCCTTGCCCGTGACAAATATTCCCACCCCATTCACAAATGTTCTAATGTCTAATGTCTTGCTTTTTGTTATAAAAAAACATGATCCGGAGATATTAAGGAAGAAACGCGGGCTGCAAAATTAGGAATGCAACTGAGGACGAGTAGAAATAGGGTCTCCTGGAGAAATAGGGTCTCCTGGCGAAATAGGGTCTCCTATGGAAATAGTGTCTCCTGTAGAAGTAAGGTTTCCCGTAGAAATAGCCTCTCCTATAGTAATAGAGTCTCCTTTAGAAATAGGGTCTCCTGTAGAAATAGGGCCACCTGTATAAATGGGGTCTCCTGGAGAAATAGGGTCTCCTGGAGAAATAGGGTCTCCTGGAGAAATAGGGTCTCCTGGAGAAATAGGATCTCCTGGAGAAATAGGGTCTCCTGGAGAAATAGGGTCTCCTGGAGAAATAGGATCTCCTGCATCGTACTGCAGAAGGTACCATACATGATGTATTTATGAGACAGATTTCCTGTTGTGCTTTACTAATGAGACTTAAGCTTACCTGTTGCCCCAAGGTCTTGCCCACACCAGCAAGACCCCTGCATCCTTCCAATATGAGTTCAGAACGAGAATTTGTCCTCGGGGGCGAATGGCAGTCAGCAAGCTGCACAGAACACGATTACCATATCCCTTTGCACAGATGGTGATAAATGACAGTGAGCAGCTGGTCTCAAGCTGCTTGAGGTCTCTTGCCAAGCTGCATGAACACCCAGCAACATATTTGCTTTTGTCTGGGGCTGCGTTACCAGTACGTGAGTTACGGGGCAACACTCCACTCACTTTGGTTTGGGAAAGGCATCCAACTGTTGGGAACACCAAGCCAGTGTTGCAACATCGAATGAGGAAGAGCGGAGCGAATAATGCGCAAGGTGCTTTATCAGGACATCATTGGACACAATCCCAATGCGACCGATGGTGGAGAGAGGGGAAGGTAACAATGCTGCCATCTGGGGCAGCACGGTAGCATGGTGGTTAGCATAAATGCTTCACAGCTCCAGGGTCCCAGGTTTGATTCCCGGCTGGGTCACTGTCTGTGCGGAGTCTGCACGTTCTCCCCGTGTGTGCGTGGGTTTCCTCCGGGTGCTCCGGTTTCCTCCCACAGTCCAAAGATGTGCGGGTTAGGTGGATTGGCCATGCTAAATTGCCCGTAGTGTCCTAAAATGTAAGGTTAAGGGGGGGTTGTTGGGTTATGGGTATAGGGTGGATACGTGGGTTTGAGTAGGGTGATCATTGCTCGGCACAAGATCGAGGGCCGAAGGGCCTGTTCTGTGCTGTACTGTTCTATGTTCTATGAACGGGAGTCCCAAGGAGATGCTGGAGGTATTGTGTTCTTTGCCATGTGTTGCGGGAGAGCCTCGTCATGGTATCGATGTTGATGCTGCTGATGGCCTCCAGCATACGCCACTGCCTTCCGGTGCGGGGCGGGGGGGGGGGGGTCCTTTTTGTCAGGGTGTGTATCGCTGTGTGAACCTAGGGACCGGTGGATGGAAGATGTTTTTTGGGAGGGGGACAACTCTCACAGTGCAACCCAGTAAGTAGAATAAGCAACTCTTCCAGTGAGTATTGCCTCCCAGGCTGCACCCCCCCTCGCCCCAAACTTAACAGTGGAACCCAGTAAGTATTGGGCAGCAACTGTTTGAGCTCCAGGCATTTCCTCCATAGCTACAGTTCTGGGGAAGGGGTATCCAAAATACAAACAACGCTGAACCTGGGGAATGACGTGAGCTGAAAGCCCCCACAATCTGTTTCAGATGTATTGGCATCTTTCTTTTTTCAGTATTTAAACAGACGATTGTTGTGTGAACGTATGATTAAGCATCAAGGAAGGGTGCCGAAAATGGTGATCAAGGTTTCGCATTGATGGGAGATGAATGGTTAATCTCACCGATAAAAATGGAGAATTGTACACTGGTCTCTGTTATGGATTTGCCTTCGATACAGTTAACTGCTCTGGGTCTGTCAGGCAGAGGGATCTGTTGGAAAGATCAGAAAGTGCAATCAAATTCCTTCGGCATAAACCTCCCTCTGACAAAGCCATGCTGACTATCTCTCATCAAACCTTGCCTTCTCCAAGGTAAGATTAGTTCTCCCATTCAGAATGTTCTCCAGCAGTTTCCCTGGCATGGCTACGTTAGTTTTGGCATGGCCCCCGGGTTTTTGTATGAGTGTTTGACAGTGTGTGATTACTGGAGTGGCGAGCAAGTTGGTATTTGGAACTGGGACTAAGTTAACAGTGGAACCCGGTAAGTATCAAAAGGTCGTGATGAGGACAATTATTCAGGTCTCATTTACCCTTCTGAAGGTCCCTACTATTTATCTAGTCAAGAGGGGGATCAACAGCAATCGAAACGGTGATAAAATCTGGGAAGAACATCAACACAATCGGCTTTAGACTCAAAGGCGTCATTGAACAGCTAAGCAGGGGATTGCTATGTAAACACACGCATGTCACGCAAGGCGGCTGCTCAATATCACAATAGGGGTTGGAGTTGAGTGGTTAGGCTCACAAATAGAATTGATAATTGTATGTTGGAGGACACACCGCCATTGTGTCGGATTGACAGATTGCTGGACATGTGGAATTGGGTGATTGGTATGTGCCAATGGAATGCTGTGTAAGCTGTTGAGTGGGAGAGTTTTTGCAATGGCCTCAGGCATTGTGTGAATTCAGGAGGTGCAACTCCACTTATATTTGGGAGCGGCACCAAACTCACAGTAACACCAAGTAAGTAAGATATCATTTGGTGGATATCATCGTATCGGATGGTGATGGGTAGCACGAGGGGACATAGCTTCAAATTGAGGGGAGATAGATATAGGACAGGTATCGGAGGGAGGTTCTTTACTCAGAGAGTAGTAAGGGCGTGGAATGCCCTGCTTGCAACAGTAGCGGACTCGCCAACATTAAGGGCATTTAAATGGTCATTGGATAGACATATGGATGATAATGGAATAGTGTAGATGGGCTTCAGAGGGGTTGCACAGGTCAGCGCAACATCGAGGGCCGAAGGGCCTGCACTGCGCTGAAATGTTCCAATTCTAATATCGATGAACACCATCAGTTCTTCAAATGGCACTTGAACTATATGGTTTAATCAAACAGATTTAATCAAATATTATCATCTTACACCAAATGTTTATCCTTAAATAGATATAAAAGTAACTCAGTGCCGGTATTAACATTAGGTATTTAACAAATAGATTAATACAGGATATCTGCCGCTCTTTCAACTGCAGCTAACATCGCTATCTGCTTATTCTTCAAGGAATGTTATAACGTTGCAGTAGCCGATATATATATATAGTGCAGAACCATGGAGATGTGACAAGGAAATACAGATATTGGAATTCCACTTGTCCTGCTTAAATATTGTACCCCTCATTAGCCACCCAAACAAGAATTCACCCTTGCTCCGTGATGTTCAAATGCCAAGCCTATTGTTTTCTTGCAAAGCTAGCATTCTGCCATTAATTATGCGATTGAGGTGCTCAACGTGAGCGGAGAGCCAAATGAATGAACTTACCCCCAAACTTAATGTTGACAAGGGCGTCTGTGCGGAGTCTGCACGTCCTCCCCGTGTGTGCGTGGGTTTCCTCCGGGTGCTCCGGTTTCCTCCCACAGTCCAAAGATGTGCGGGTTAGGTGGATTGGCCATGCTAAATTGCCCGTAGTGTCCTAAAAAATAAGGTTAAGGGGGGGTTGTTTGGGTTACGGGTATAGGGTGGATACGTGGGTTTGAGTAGGGTGATCATTGCTCGGCACAACATCGAGGGCCGAAGGGCCTGTTCTGTGCTGTACTGTTCTATGTTCTATGTTCTATGATCACACGTTAGGTGAATTAGATATTCTGAATTCTCCCTCTGTGTACCCGAACAGGCGCCGGAATGTGGCGACTGGGTGCCTCATGATCACACCTTACTAGGTAGCATGAGGGTTCTTGTGAGGCAGATTGTTACTGTGTGAATGCTGGAGCTGATAATTTAATCTTTGGCGGAGGAACCAAACTCACTGTAACCCCAAGTGAGTACAGCATGTTTTACATTTATCTGAAATGGTGTTGGAGATCTACACATTCAGATATTTCAGCTACATTTGGAAATGCGAATCTAAATAGTTACAAACCTCACCAAGCAACATTAATGCAATTGTTTAAAGATTGTAAAGATCGAATAAGCAGCCAAAACTTCATTAAATTGGGTATAGAACTAGATTTGCATGTCATGTCACTGATTATTCTGGCCAATATCGTGAAGTGGAATATGGGTCAGAATTTCAGGTGAAGAACCACAGATCTCTTTTGAAATTCAATTGGAACAAGATTTATGAAATGTTATTGGTCACAGCTTGTGCATGCGTGAAGGTGCATGTGAGAAATTGTATCATTTCATCTCAGACCTGAACTTAGCAGAAAATTGCAATTGTTATGTCCCCAAAGTGTGCTACTGAAAAGTTTCCAAAACAAAAACTATCCTCATTTCAAAAGTGGTCTCACTGTCAGCTGCCCATTGTGAGCTCTGAGGTTTGTGCAAGGGAATGTGGCATTGTGTGACTTATGATAATACCGGAAAACTGACGTTTGCAACTGGGACTAAACTAACTGTGCAACCAAGTAAGTGTTATAAATGGTCATCCATTGCTTTCAAACAAAATAATATTTTCAGATCATTTAACGGTCTAGCTGGTCGCATTGTATGTTGTCAATTAAAGGTCAGGTTGCATGTTGCCAGTTAGAGATATTTTTGTGTCGTGGAAATAACGATTAGACAGAGGCTTCGAGCTTCGTTTCAGGACTTTATTAGCACGGTACCGTGGAGCGGCTGCAGTAGGCTGAATAGCCATTCCACAACACTCTGAAATCACACAGCAGAAAGCATTATCTTTATAGTCTTATACACAACTAAAGATGTAAACAGCAGCTGGCTGGCTTTGTTTATGTTAAACAAACATTGGGATTGGAGCTGGTTCCTTATCTAGCACGTATTTCCTTGCCCTTGCTAAAACAACTGTTTCTAAGCAGTATTTTGTTTCCCTTATCTGACGTTCTAAAGTTTCGTTCAGAAGTACTGATAAAGTATCGTCAAGCAATCCAATTGCGCAAATTGTGTCTACCTTAGAAAACAGGGAGAATGAACTTTTCACGAACAATGTGATTGAGATGCCCAGACCAACGATGAAGACAACTGAACGTGCAACGTTTGTTATTTAATCTACAAACTAACTTACTATTGTGAAGTGTGCCTCGTGGTAACACATTTCTCGGTAGCAGGAGCGTTTTTGTGAGGGTAATTGTCACTGTGGGTATGATGGAACTGGTACTAAGCTGATCTTCGGCGGAGGGACTAAACTCATTGTAACCCCAAGTGAGTACAGCATGTTTTCTTTTAACTGAAGCGATGTTGGGAGAGTTAGACATTAAGATACCCCAACGAGGGCAGCACGGTGGCCTAGTGGTTAGCACAACCGCCTCACGGCGCTGAGGTCCCAGGTTCGATCCCGGCTCTGGGTCGCTGTCCGTGTGGAGTTTGCACATTCTCCCCGTGTGTGCGTGGGTTTCCTCCGGGTGCTCCGGTTTCCTCCCACAGTCCAAAGATGTGCGGGTTAGGTGGATTGGCCATGGTAAATTGCCCGTAGTGTCCTAAAAAATAAGGTTAAGGGGGGGGTTGTTTGGGTTACGGGTATAGGGTGGATACGTGGGTTTGAGTAGGGTGATCATTGCTCGGCACAACATCGAGGGCCGAAGGGCCTGTTCTGTGCTGTACTGTTCTATGTTCTATGTTCTATGATCACACGTTAGGTGAATTAGATATTCTGAATTCTCCCTCTGTGTACCCGAACAGGCGCCGGAATGTGGCGACTGGGTGCCTCATGATCACACTTTACTTGGTAGCATGAGGGTTCTTGTGAGGCAGATTGGCACTGTGTGAATGCTGGAGCTGATAAATTAATCTTTGGCGGAGGAACCAAACTCATTGTAACCCCAAGTGAGTACAGCATGTTTTACATTTATCTGAAATGGTGTTGGAGATCTACACATTCAGATATTTCAGCTAAATTTGGAAATGCAGATCTCAATAGTTACAAACCTCACCAAGCAACATTAATGCAATTGTTTAATGATTGTAAAGATCGAATAAGCAGCCAAAACTTCACTAAATTGGGTATAGAACTAGATTTGCATGTCATGTCACTGATTATTCTGGCCAATATCGTGAAGTGGAATATGGGACAGAATTTCAGGTGAAGAACCACAGATCTCTTTTGAAATTCAATTGGAACAAGATTTATGAAATGTTATTGGTCACAGCTTGTGCATGCGTGAAGGTGCATGTGAGAAATTGTATCATTTCATCTCAGACCTGAACTTAGCAGAAAATTGCAATTGTTATGTCCCCAAAGTGTGCTACTGAAAAGTTTCCAAAACAAAAACTATCCTCATTTCAAAAGTGGTCTCACTGTCAGCTGCCCATTGTGAGCTCTGAGGTTTGTGCAAGGGAATGTGGCATTGTGTGACTTATGATAATACCGGAAAACTGACGTTTGCAACTGGGACTAAACTAACTGTGCAACCAAGTAAGTGTTATAAATGGTCATCCATTGCTTTCAAACAAAATAATATTTTCAGATCATTTAACGGTCTAGCTGGTCACATTGTATGTTGTCAATTAAAGGTCAGGTTGCATGTTGCCAGTTAGAGATATTTTTGTGTCGTGGAAATAACGATTAGACAGAGGCTTCGAGCTTCGTTTCAGGACTTTATTAGCACGGTACCGTGGAGCGGCTGCAGTAGGCTGAATAGCCATTCCACAACACTCTGAAATCACACAGCAGAAAGCATTATCTTTATAGTCTTATATACACAACTAAAGATGTAAACAGCAGCTGGCTGGCTTTGTTTATGTTAAACAAACATTGGGATTGGAGCTGGTTCCTTATCTAGCACGTATTTCCTTGCCCTTGCTAAAACAACTGTTTCTAAGCAGTATTTTGTTTCCCTTATCTGACGTTCTAAAGTTTCGTTCAGAAGTACTGATAAAATATCGTCAAGCAATCCAATTACGCAAATTGTGTCTACCTTAGAAAACAGGGAGAATGAACTTTTCATGAACAATGTGATTGAGATGCCCAGACCAACGATGAAGACAACTGAACGTGCAACGTTTGTTATTTAATCTACAAACTAACTTACTATTGTGAAGTGTGCCTCGTGGTAACACATTTCTCGGTAGCAGGAGCGTTTTTGTGAGGGTAATTGTCACTGTGGGTATGATGGAACTGGTTCTAAGCTGATCTTCGGCGGAGGGACTAAACTCATTGTAACCCCAAGTGAGTACAGCATGTTTTCTTTTAACTGAAGCGATGTTGGGAGAGTTAGACATTAAGATACCCCAACGAGGGCAGCACGGTGGCCTAGTGGTTAGCACAACCGCCTCACGGCGCTGAGGTCCCAGGTTCGATCCCGGCTCTGGGTCACTGTCCGTGTGGAGTTTGCACGTTCTCCCCGTGTCTGTGTGGGTTTTGCCCCCACAACTCAAAAATGTGCAGAGTAGGTGGATTGGCCACGCTAAATTGCCCCTTAATTGGAAAAAATAATTGGGTAATCTAAATTTTAAAAAAAAAGATACCCCAACGAAATTTGGATGAAGTGATGTCAATAGTTAGCCTCTTTATTCAACAACATGAGTGCAATCCTTCTGATATTGCAGAAGGTCGATGAAGCAGTAACAAGGGCATTCTGTTGACAAATACGACCAGCATTTCTTGCCATTGATTATTCGTCCAGCCAATATTGTGAACTAGACTATGGGACAGAATTGAACGACAAATTCACAGATTGTGTTTTAGTTGAATTGGAGCAAGGTATGTTAAGTGTGAATAGTGGCAGGTTGTATAAGTGTCCAAGTGGACGAGAGAACCTGCTTTCTTTCATATATAATGTCCGAATTCAGCACGAATTTGCCATTTGAATTTTCAGATGACTTCAATTTCCCAAGTGGTCACTTGGGGGTGCCACTTCGAGGTGTTAGGTTTGTGTCATGGAGTATGCCATCGTGTGACTTATGATAGTACTGGCAAACTAATCTTTGGCTCTGGGACCAAACTAACAGTGGAACCAAGTAAGTGATGGGAGTAGTCATCCAATATTCATAGCGCTCGTTTGAAAACTGTTGGCGACGTTCAATGAGGCCTGTGAGCAATTTGCATCAGTTAGTAATCAACGCTGAACCCAATGAAATAACAAAAAGAACTGTCCATTTCCTTTTTTTATGAGAGTGGCTAATGCTTGACAGAAAGTAAGAAATGCCAATATTAGTTGTAGGTGATTTGCAATTTGTGTCCTCACGTTTTGTCAGGAGAATATTCATTGTTGTGCAAGTAGTGAGGCAGCATTTCACACTGGGGTAAAACTGGGGTGAAGCTTAAGCTGCAGTTTACATAGGTTCATTCAGGTCCTAGAATCGAGCTACTTCTGGATAGAATGTTGTACTGAATTGAAACACCTGAACTTTCAAATATATTCCTGCCAGCCCCTGTCGCTGGAACCAAGTAGGCCGAAGATTGTTTCCCTAGACTCAAAGTTGAATTATATACCATTCGCTTAGGTATGTTACAGTGATAAAACAACAGATCTGGTGTCATGAGACGTGAATACTAAATTAGTGTCCCAACTGCAACATAAAAAAGTCGTATACTTGTGAAATTTCAGTCTGGTCTGAGTTAGATCTGAGTTCACGAGAGTAGAACATAGAACATAGAACAGTACAGCACAGAACAGGCCCTTCGGCCCTCAATGTTGTGCCGAGCCATGATCACCCTACTCAAACCCACGTATCCACCCTATACCCTTACTTTTATTAGGACACTACGGGCAATTTAGCATGGCCAATCCACCTAACCCGCACATCTTTGGACTGTGGGAGGAAACCGGAGCACCCGGAGGAAACCCACGCACACAGGGGGAGGACGTGCAGACTCCACACAGACAGTGACCCAGCCGGGAATCGAACCTGGGACCCTGGAGCTGTGAAGCATTTATGCTAACCACCATGCTACCCTGCTGCCCCAAATCGTTTGGAATAAGTTTTGTCAATTGGGGGAAAACATGTCGATGTTGAAGGGTTTGGAATGGGGGAAATGATAACCTTTGAGGGCTGCCTTCGGCTTGTAAAATGGAGCCCCCACAGAAGCTCAAAAATAGCAGGTTAGAGTTTTTGTGCGTGTGATCGACACTGTGTGAATGCTGGAGGAAGTTATGGCAAGCTGATATTTGGAGCAGGAACGAGGTTAATCGTGGCACCCAGTAAGTGTTTGGAATAGCAATTCCTCACCTCTATTGTCCTGATCTAGAAAGTGCGTCTCTTCGTATCTCCAAGTCGTCACGTTGTATGTCATCAGCTAGAGTTCAGAGGTTTCTGTGATGGAATATGGCATCGTGTGAGTTATTAGCAAAGATGGCAAACTGCTTTTTGAAACTGGCACTAAACTAAAAATTGAACCAAGTAAGTGTTATAAATGGTCATCTAAGATTCATATTATTGGGTTTGAAACTGCGGGCAATGTTCAATGAGGTTTAAGAGCAGTTTGCACCAATTAGCAATGGACTATGGACAGAATGAATAAACACTGTATCCATGACCTTTTCTGAATGTGACCATCATTAGCTGATAGGAAGACAACTCAAATATTAGCTACAAAAGTCAGGCTCAACTGAATTAACAGTTGGCTTCCTGAAGCGTAATGAAGAATTGGTCCATCGTCGGGCAGGCACAAAACACAGACAAGCTCAGCCTGCAGCTGAATTTGGCCAAATTTTCCTTCAGTTTCTCGAATTGGACCATTTCAGGCTGCAACATTCTTGTGGAACCACGTAGAAATAAGATTGTGTCTCCGGGGAAAGAGTTACATTATTTCTATTCGCTGAGGTATGTTGCAGTTATAAAACGATAGGTCAGGTGAAGTGAGGCGAGAATGCGGAAATAATGCAACCAACTCCAAAATAATAATAATCTTTATTAGTGTCATGGTGGTTAGCATAAATGCTTCACAGCTCCAGGGTCCCAGGTTCGATTCCCGGCTGGGTCACTGTCTGTGCGGAGTCTGCACGTCCTCCCCGTGTGTGCGTGGGTTTCCTCCGGGTGCTCTGGTTTCATCCCACAGTCCAAAGATGTGCGGGTTAGGTGGATTGGCCATGCTAAATTGCCCGTAGTGTCCTAAAAAGTAAGGTTAAGGGGGGGGGGGGTTGTTGGGTTACGGGTATAGGGTGGATACGTGGGTTTGAGTAGGGTGATCATGGCTCGGCACAACATTGAGGGCCGAAGGGCCTGTGCTGTACTGTTCTAAGTTCTAAGCAGGCTTACATTAACACTGCAATGAAGTTACTGTGAAAATACAATGCCACGTATTTCGATAGATTTTGTATCTGGATGCTACATTGAGTAGGCACAGTTAGTTCTTTGAGGCAGAATGGATTGAAGACCAGTAACGTGTCCTTATGTAATGAGTGCAGTATTTACAGAAATGGCAAGTAATTCTAATGTCTGCGAATGGCAGACCAGGGAGGGTTTCAGCATTAACATATCTGGCTGTGCGATCTTGGCTGACAAGGTGATCTTTGCACCTGGAACTGGGTTCCGTGCCTGGCCAAGTGAGTGGGAATATTTTCCAGATGTCCATTTATATATCCGAGCAGAATAGAGAAGCAGAAAGTGTGTTCTGAATTCACCATTGTAAAACCTGTCTTGAATTTTCTGTGTGTGCCCCTGATTCTTGAGCTGCCAAATAAATTTTCCTTCCACTCTCCTCAGTTTTGTTAACATTTCCTGAGCTGTGCTGACTTGTTTTGGTTTGGTGGGCAAGACTTTTGATCTTCACGGGTGCAAGTGGCGAATCAGCAAGGGAATTAACTAGTTATCAGTGGAATGATGTGAAATTGCAGCCTGGTCTGAGTTAGTGAGAGAGGAAAACAAGAACAATTATTTGGATTTAGTTTGTCAATTGGGCGGGGGTAGGGGGAGGGGGTGGACGCTGAAAGCTTTGAGGACAGGAGCACGATTGAGGTTTGTGAAAAGTACTCGAAACTATGTCCCTTGAATTTTCTCATCAAATTACCTCATTATCAACTGCACAATTCTCCACCCGTGAGGGAGGAGTTTTTGTCCCTGTGATTGACACTGTGTGAATACTGGAACAGGTTCTGCCAAGCCCGTATTTGGGGCAGGGACAAAGTTGATTGTGACACCCAGTAAGTATTTAGAATAGCAATCCTTCAGCATTGTTTTCCTGATCTCAAAAGTGTCAATTCTTGTCAAAAACCTCAGGAATTTCAAAAAAACGTTGAAAAAGACAAAACAATATCTTCCCCAGAAACAACGGCAAAAAAAAAATCTGTTGCGTTGTTGAGATGAAACGAAAATGGCTTATTGTCACGAGTAGGCTTCTAATGAAGTTACTGTGAAAAGCCCCTAGTCGCCACATTCCTGCACCTGTTCGGGAAGGCTGTTACAGGAATCGAACTGTGTTGCTGCCCTAGTTGGCTTTGCAAAGCCAGCGAGTTAGCCCTGTGCTAAAGAGCCCATGAAGCCTAAAGGTGAAGAGGATGAAGCGTTTTGTGAGGTGGATGTTTGAGGTATATGGATATATCGATATTGCCTGGCTGTCACGTCTGCTGTGGGTCTGGAGTCAAATGTAGTGGGTGCCTCTTACTTTATATTGGTCCAGCCAGATAGAAAAACAGTAACCATTGACTCAGGAGGTTTTTGTTAGACAGTGGGGCACTGTGTGAATATTGCAGGCAACACATTAATCTTTGGAAGTGGGACCAGGCTACTCGTGGAACCCAGTAGGTTTTGCATTTGACAGAAACCTGTGGATAATGCAGAATTTTTTTTAATAAAACACAGTTTTGAAATGAAAAGGGAAACCAGTAATTAGTAATCACAGCGTCAGATTGGGCAGCAGCATCTTATTGAGTTCTGATAAAGTCATTGTGCCGTGGCGACTAGGGGCTTTTCACAGTAACTTCATTTGAAGCCGACTTGTGACAATAAGCCATTTTCATTCCATCATGTATTCCCTTGCCCTGTATAACCTGAATTGAGACTATGTTAGAGAGATGAAATGTTGGTCAGGAAGTGATTTTTGTTAAGGGATGTATCAGTGTGTGAATGCTAACAACTTCGAGTTAACATTTGGAGCAGGCACAAGACTTATAGTTCAACCCAGTAAGTCTTTACATCTCCATTTCACTCAATTTTCTATGTTCGATGTTTGCAAAATGCACCTGATTAAATCTGTTCTTTGATCTTTCCTACTATCTTTCATCTTTAAAACTATAACATGCTAACTCTCTCCAAACTCCCAGCACAATTCACAGCTCGACTTCACTCACATAATAGCTGATATTAGATCTGGGATATGGCTTTGCATGTTCCTGTCTGGTATTTCAAACTGAAATGTGATGGTTGGATTCTCATTGAAATAGTTGCCACTGCTCTTAATTCTTCAAGCCGTACTTTTTTAGTGATTGAAGATTGAATTTAAATTTTCTTTATTTCCCTGCGAACGGGCAGTAAATTAAATGGCCTTGAAACCTTCCCATTACCTTTGAGAGTTCCTTCAATCCTCTCCTTACTAAGTCTCATGCAGATCCATTGTTACA
This sequence comes from Scyliorhinus canicula, assembly GCF_902713615.1. Lineage (NCBI taxonomy): Eukaryota > Metazoa > Chordata > Chondrichthyes > Carcharhiniformes > Scyliorhinidae > Scyliorhinus > Scyliorhinus canicula. The sequence goes on from NW_024055500.1 coordinate 213,149, forward strand.
AAATCTACTCTGTCAATTACAGATCGATGGCTCCATGGTCAGCATAAGACTTTTAGTTCTGTCCTGGTGCGATCCATACCCAGGTTCCTAATCCATTGAGTTCTGATAAAGTCATTGTGCCGATTCAGGGCCAAATGTTAAAATGATCTTGAAAAGTGCCACCAGGCTCATCGTTCTCCTGGTTAAGATGCGATAGTCGTCGTTCAAAAAACACATTCAAATAAGTTGTGCGTAAGTTAGTCAGGATACCGTCCAGGTTGGAAATAGGCGTGGAATTAAACCAATTGTGTTAGATTTCGTAAAAGGTTAATGTTGACATGAAGCAGTCTGAACATAGAATGAATTCCAGTAGCTGGGAGCCAAGCTAAACGAGACACTTGTTAATATAAAAAATTTGTGAATAGGGAACCCATTATGTTTGCTATCAGTAAGAAGTCTTACAACAACAGGCTAAAGCCCAACAGGGTTGTTTGGAGCCACTAGCTTTCGGAGCACAGCTCCTTCCTCAGGTGAGCTGTTTGCTATTAGATAAGAGGTTAATGCTCTAGCATGTGATACTGTGTGAATAACCTCAACAAGCTGATATTTGGATCTGGCACCAAATTAACCGTGCAACCTAGTAAGTGAAGTGAAATCCTGTATTATTGTTTTTACTTTATTTTTAAATTTAGAGTCCCCAATTATTTTTGTCCAATTAAGGGGCAATTTAGCGTGGCCAATTCACCTACCCTGCACATCTTTGGGTTGTGGGGGTGAAACCCACGCAAACACGGGGAGAATGTGCAAACTCCACACGGACAGTGACCCAGAGCTGGGATCGAACCTGGGACCTCGGCGCCGTGTGACAGCAGTGCTAACCACTGTGTCGCCGTGCTGCCCTGAAATCCTGTATTATTAATGAGCGAATGAATTATTAAGCCAAAGTGGTGGCACCTTTCTGAGGTTGCGCTAGTGGATAGCACTGTGGCTTCACAGCGCCAAGGTCCCTGGTTCGATTCCCCGCTGGGTCACTGTCTGTGCACGTTCTCCCCGTGTCTGCGTGCGTTTCCTCCGGGTGCTCCAGTTTCCTCCCACAGTCCAAAGACGTGCAGGATGGGTGGATTGGCCAGGATAAATTGCCCTTTGTGACCAAAAATGTTAGGAGGGGTCGTTGGGTTACGGGGATAGGGTGGAAGTGAGGGCTTAAGTGGGTCGGTGCAGACTCAATGGGCCGAATGGCCTCCTTCTGCACTGTATGTTCTATAGTCTATGTTTCTGTTGCACTGCATCATTATAAAAGGAATGTCCTCCTTAGATTCCAAGCATGTTGCGTGAATAATTATGTGTGTGTGTGTGACAATTAGCAACGGTCATTGAAACTACCTTGCACAGATGGTTGCATGATGATGGAATTCAGAGATGCATACTGGGTCCAATCTAATCGCCAGGCAGAGGGGGAACTGTATTAAAGTTAGCCTAAAGGGGGTTTATGCCATAGGACACAACACTGTGTGAATACTGGCAGTGGCTTCAAGCTTATATTTGGACGAGGGACAAAGTTAATTGTGGAACCAAGTAGGTATTTGTTCACATCTACAATAATGTATGTTCTCGGGGCTGGTACAATGCATCAAATCATTTCTCTTTACAGCTAAATAATATGAATGCAACTTCTTACTGACGGTAGATTTGATAACTCATGTGATACATGAGGTTTTTCCGAAGAATTGTCTTCACTTGGTAGGTGAAGAATATTCACCTACCAAGTTGAACATCGAGGTTCAACGATTATCTGGATTCGTTTTCACGAAAATGCCAGATGGTAGGCGATGGAAATCTGGATCAGAATGCAACAGAAACCTGATTGAGGAGGATTCCGGGTTCTAGAAGTGGTGTAAGGCTCGAAGAGGCTACTTAGACAGTGACAGGGTAGCGCATGGATAGATTTGAACATTAAAGTTGAGTTTAGAAGAATTGCGACTGGTTTGTGGTCAACAAGATTGTGTTAAGCCAGTGCTGGATTCTGGATTATATAACTGAAAGCTATTTTTAACCATGTGAGAGAAGGATATGGTGACGGCGGAACATATTAATTAAACTGTATAAAGTATTAGTTGCAAAAGCAAAACTACATTTGTCCAAATATAAACACTTAATCTACCATGTGCGTGTGTATGAGATTGTGCGCGTCAGTGTATATGAGTGTGTGTGATTATGGCAATTGAGTATGTGTGGATCTGCAAATTGTGTGTGTATGATTGTGAGTGAGTGTGTGAGTATAATTGTTTGTGTATCTGTGCATCTGTGTGTTTGCAGTGTGAATGTGTGTGTGTGGGAGAGAGAGGGGGAGGGGGAGAGAGAGAGTGTGTGTGCGTGTATGTGGCTGTGAGGGAAGATGTGTGTTGTGTGTGTGTGAGCATAAGTGAGTGCGTGTGAGGCAGAGGGTGTGTTTATGTCTGTGGGACTGTGAGTGTGTGGATGTCTGTTTGTGTGTGACTGTGTGCGTGATTGTGAGACAGATTGTGATTGTGAAGTGTGTGTGTGTGGATGCTTGTTTGCGTGTGACTGTGTGCGTGATTGTGAGACAGATTGTGATTGTGAAGTGTGTGTGTGTGGATGCCTGTTTGCGTGTGACTGTGTGCGTGATTGTGAGACAGATTGTGATTGTGGTGTGTGTGGATGTCTGTTTGTGTGTGACTTTGTGAATGTGAGCCTAATTGTGATTGTGAACTGTGTGTGTGTGTGTGTGTGTGTGGGGCCATGCAATGACTGGAGTAATAGTTTGTTCATGCTGAAGTTGGGGAGCTAGATGCATAAAAATAATGGAATAAACACATAGTTAGGAACAATGGACGGACAGAAAGAAAGACAGGTTCCTCGGAAGAAATGCACGTGAACGTATCTCTGAGGTAAAATTCACTTACCTTGCATCAGTAAAGTAGACAAAGAACATTAGTTAACCCAAAGGGTTTTTGTGATGTAGCGTAGGGCTGTGTGAGAGATGGGAGCTACAAGTTAATTTTTGGAAGTGGGACTAGACTGATCGTGGAACCTAGTAAGTGGTATACTTTCAAATAGTAATGTTCCAATTCTGGTGGCAAGAAATTAAAGGATTATTGCGGGTAATCTGGGAAAGGAGAACAATTTAATTTCAAATAATTGAAATGGCAATGGGAGCAAAGTAATATTTATCGCAGCGATACATTGAGAATCAGCACTATTCTGAGTTCTTGTAAAAGGATACATTACTGTGTGAATACTGGAGGGCATGGCAAAATAGTCTTTGGCAGAGGGACAGAACTCATTGTTAATCCTGGTAAGAATTCAAGCTATTAGCAAGGACGTTGAAACTAAGCTGAACTTGAATTATGTTTTTTTTTGCTGAAAATGATGTATCAATGGTAGATTAATATCACCAAAATTAAATTCTACTTTGACATGATGTATGAGGCGGCTCTCATATGTGAGACTGTCAGAATCTGCTTTGCCTACAAAAAGGTGGGGATGATGCAAGATCATGCATGCATTAATATTGTAAATGTGAAGATTGAATTTGTGTGCAACATAAAGTTGTTGTCGAAGGTTCGCCTCCAGGCCAAGTATCAGGTAAAGGGTTTACGTACTGGCGTGTCATACTGTGTGGGCACACAGAATAAGCTAATGTTTGGACCCGGGACTAAGCTGACAGTTGAACCTCGTAAGTGAAGCTTCATTCTGCATTTTTATGATGGCGTTGGTCGTCAAATTCTTAATAACGATTGCCAGTTCGTTGGAGTTAAATTGAAGAAATAATTTGCAGAAAAGAGTGAAGAGATAGATGTGGAACTCATCTGATGGAAATCTTGAAGCAATGATGATGGGTTTTGATGGGGTAGATCTGGAGACTATTCATCCACACTGAATGGAAGATAGTCATTAATAATTGCAAGCAAGGGCAGCACGGTGGCCTAGTGGTTAGCACAACCTCCTCAAGGCGCTGAGGTCCCAGGTTCGATCCCGGCTCTGGGTCGCTGTCCGTGTGGAGTTTGCACGTTCTCCCCGTGTCTGCGTGGGTTTCTCCCCCACAAACCAAAAATGTGCAGAGTAGGTGGATTGGCCACGCTAAATTGCCCCTTAATTGGAAAAAATAATTGGCTAATCTAAATTAAAAAAATAAAAAAATAATTGCAAGCAATTCACCGGAAACGTCTAGACCTAGAGATTGTTTGAATGTAGAACTCGCTGTAATGCGGAACACTTGACGCAAACAATATATATCCCGAATGGAAAGCTAGATTAATAAATGACAGAGAGAAAGGAGTGGCTGGATATGTCGAAAGGTCGAGAGGAACTAGGGTGGGAGCAGATTTGGTCTCTGTATTTGAAAATGAAATGAAAATCGCTTATTGTCACAAGTAGGCTTCAAATGAAGTTACTGTGAAAAGCCCCTAGTCGCCACATTCCGGCGCCTGTTCAGGAAGGCTGGTACGGGAATTGAACCGTGCTGCTGGCCTTGTTCTGCATCACAAACCAGCTGTCTGGCCCACTGACTAAATAATCCTGACATGTAGCATGCACAATTTTGCATTAATGGGATTTAGCGATTCCAGTTAATCAAATGCCAGTCAGTCAGGTCAATAATGTTCCAGGGGGTTTATGTCAAAGGCTTAAACACTGTGTGAACTTTGGGGGTGCTAACAAACTGATCTTTGGAAGCGGAACACAGTTAATCGTGGAGCCAAGTAGGTATTCATTAATGACCATAGACTATCCGTTTATTTATGTGTGGCTTCTTCCGCCCTGCTTTTCAAGTAATTTAGCCATTTGTTCCATTCACCTTTGTCACTTCTGATTGAAGAATGGATTTGATAATTTAGTCATTATGCATGATGGGGTCTGATCGATATAGTCAACTACCTGTCATTATGCATCTTGCCAAGCTATAATTATTATCCCAATTTCCTCAGTCATCCTGGCTCCACTGCGCTTTGGGTAAAAAGACTCAACAATCCATGCACTAAATCCCAATGAGAATTTGCATTTATTATATGTCTCTTTTAAAGAAATTGAAGGTCCTGAGGTGGCTCATTAAACAGATGGCGAGTGAAATAATGACCGACCATTGAATGTACTAAAGTTAGTCAGCAGGGGTTTTGGGTATAGGACTCAATGCTGTGTGAATGGTGGAGGCAACAGAGAGATTATCTTTGGAAGTGGCACAACGTTAACTGTGGGGCCAAGTATGTATTCATCAATAACTAATTTATCGGTAGACGTGTTGTGAGCATTACCTATAATGCCTTTGTGTTTGACCTATTCATGTAGCCTGTGATCGAAGACAAAGATGACCCATGGTTTAGAGTCTCAAAGAAACAGAGGGTTGGAGAGGCTGGGTGATGGTGGTGGCGGGGAGGGGGGGGGGGTGAGGAGATGGGGGGAGGGTCTTTTGGGAGAGAACGCCGCAGGCAAGGGCGAGATGACAGGAATCTGGAATGTGCGACAGAGTTGGATTGGAGGAAGTTAACAGCGGGCGTAAGGAATGGAGGAGGCGTGCTGCTGATGGAGGCTGTTGGGGCCAGAGATGGATTGGAGGAATGTGGATGAAGTGTGGAGGGTCTACGTCATACATTGCCAGGAGAGACAAGGACGGTGAATCAGCACGGATGGTTTTTGTTGGACTGTGTAAGGCTGTGTGAGTTATGGAAACAGCCAACTTACTTTTGGAAGTGGAACCAGACTAATTGTGGAACCCAGTAAGTGTTGCACTTTGCAAAGAACGTTCGGATGAGCACAAATGGAAGTATTGTCATGGGTAATCCAGAAAGTCGAAAAATTAGCTAATGGATCCATTCCAAGTCACTGAAATGAGAATGAGAGTACTTCCAGTGGCACTTGATAAGCAGTTTCCTCAGATAATTTTGGAAGGAGTAACAGGAAGACAGAGTACTGGGCTAATGGGAAGATTCTTGGTCGTGTGGATGAGCAGACAGATCTCAGTGTCCATGTGCATAGATCCCTGAAGGTTGCCACCCAGGTTGATAGGGTTGTGAAGAAGGTGTGTTAGCTTTTACTGGTAGAGGGATTGAGTTTCGGAGCCATGAGGTCATGTTGCAGCTGTACAAATCTCTGGTGCGGCCGCGTTTGGAGTATTGCGTGCAGTTCTGGTCACCACATTGTAGGAATGATGTGGAACCATTGGAAAGGGTGCTGAAGGATCTCGGACTTGACTATGTCAGTTGAGGGATTATGAAACCATCAATTCAAGGTTACCAGCCGTTCTTGCGATTACTGAAACTCAGTAGAAACTCAAGTTAAAACTTGCCAGGTGCAAATAAGAATTGTTTTATTTGCCTTCTATTGATTACAACTTGAAAGTCATTTAAAAGGCAGTTTGTAAACAATTTGAAGCTTTCAAAGGATCACAGGAATGATCTTCTTAGACAAACAGCTCGAAACATAACTTTTAAAAGTCAAAGTCTGAAAATGAAATATGAATACAGAGAGCCAGTGAATAGTTCAGATCAAAGTATAGATGCCTAAAACTCTCTCTCTCTCTCTCTTGACACTCTCTCTCTAGCCTAACTCTCCCTACCGTAACTCTCCCTACCCTAACTCTTCTCTCCCTAACCTAACTCTTCTCTCCCTAACCTAACTCTTCCTAACTCTTCTAAAAATGGCGGCAAAATCCCCAATGGTTATACTATCTCATATCTGTCTTAAACGATCTGATCACACCCCACTATAATCCTAATTGGTTTGGGTTAGACTCAAACACATTTGATTTGATGGTAAGCTGTCCATCTTCAATATGCAACATTACTTCTAATTGTTGCCTGTCTGCCTTTTTTGTGCATGTTAAAGAATGCAATATTGTGCTTTATCAAAGCCAGCAAAAACTGGTCTAATGCTGACCTGACTACTGTAACAATGGAGACCTCATGCTATCTCGTCATGCCATGCTGGACATAACTCCAAAAATATAAATCAAACTGTCTATTTCAATCTAGTAAAGTAAATTATGTTGCTTTTATAAAATTGTTGTTTTGTGAATGTTGGAATCAAATATATATTTGATTCGATGTTCTAACTGTCCACTTATTAAAAACAAGGCAACGTAGTCTAAAATGTTTCAGCTTCAATAAGTCATGGGATGTAATTCACCCTAATCTTGAACGGTAGAACCTTCACTCCTACCACCTCGTTGCCATGGATTCAGCCCTTGTCCTTGGAGAAATGAAATGAGAAGTGTCTGTCTTATCAGACTTCTGTGTTACTTTACAACTATGACAATGAAAATTGCAAAATATGTGTTTTCTTTCATTTTAATACCGGGGATTAATATTAACGCTTAAACGCTTAAAGCTATTTTTTTACCTATATTAGGTGTATTAGAAATACCTGGCTTCTACAGTTGCAGAGGAGATTTACCAGGATGTTGCCTGGTATGGAGGGAAGATCTTATGAGGGAAGGCTGAGGGATTGAGGCTGTTTTCATTAGAGAGAAGATTAAGAGATGACTTAATTGAGGCATACAAGATGATCAGAGGATTAGATAGGGTGGACATTGAGAGCCTTTTTCCTCGGATGATGATGGCTAGCACGAGGGGACATATCTTTAAATTGAGGGGAGATAGATATATGACAGATGTTGGAAAAAGTGTCAATGGTGTCGAGCAGGGAGTACATGGGCCATGTGAAGGTATGGGCAGCCATGGGAGTTAGAAGCCTACTTGATAATATTCAGCAAATCAGCGAGGTGAAAGCTGTGTAACCTGTTGAGTGGGAGAGTTTTTGCAATGGCCTCAGGCAGTGTGTGAATTCAGGAGCTGCAACTCCACTCATATTTGGGAGCGGCACCAAACTCACCGTAACACCCAGTAAGTAAGATATCATATGGTGGATATCATCGTATCGGATGGTGCTGTCTAGCACGAGGGGACATAGCTTCAAATTGAGGGGAGATAGATATAGGACAGGTATCAGAGGTAGGTTCTTTACTCAGAGAGTAGTAAGGGCGTGGAATGCCCTGCTTGCAACAGTAGTGGACTCGCCAACATTAAGGGCATTTAAATGGTCATTGGATAGACATATGGACGATAAGGGAATAGTGTAGATGGGCTTCAGAGGGGTTTCACAGGTCGGCGCAACATCGAGGGCCGAAGGGCCTGTACTGCGCTGTAATGTTCTACGTGTTCTATAATTGTATATGTAAACAAAACGGCTACTTCAACTGTGTTAAGGACTCCTGTCCTGTTAATGATCTGCAGCATGATTTAAGCTATTTGGAGGGTAATAGAGAGAAACTTGATTTGAATTGGCCAACATATTGTTCCACTAATTAAACAACAGGCTGAAGATGTCAGAATAAATGTCACAAATCATAAATTTCCACAATGGCTGGCCTGTGTTTTTGTGAAGGCCTGAGGTGGATCCCCATTGTATGGATAAAACATTGGAATACAAGCTGATTCTCCTGGCGGGAGAGTTTAATACATCCTGCAGTGCTTGGAGCCATCTGATGAAGTGACACAGAGATTGTCACTTCACTGTAATAGAAATAATTTACCTCTTTTGGAAATTAAGTGAGGTGTGTCTATTTATTATTGATGACCATTTCATATCATACATACGGGTGGATTCACAGCGATGGGATTCAGTGATATCTAGTACTAAAACAGAAGGGACAAGCAAATGCCCTAAAGTTAGTCAGAAGGGGGTTTTTGCTAAAGGACTTACCTCTGTGTGAATGATGGTGGTGGCAGAAAGCTTATCTTTGGAAGCGGAACAAAGTTAATTGTGGTGCCAAGTAGGTGTTAATTAATAATTAAAAGACTGCATGTGTATTTACGTACATCTTCATGTTCTTATCAACAATTTCTGTGTTTGATTCATTCATATTGTTCTTGTTGGTAGCGGATAGGACAATTCTGGTCGTATGTGTGATGGTTCCCAACGTTGTAACTGCATGATTGTGCATTCTATCAAGCCAAAATGTGTACCTGAAATTAACAGGGTTGCGTGGGTCAACGTCCCTTTGTTAAAAAGTCAAATAATCTGGCCCGATTTTTAAAAAAAAATCTCGCAGCAACTTCCATTTCGACGGCGCCTCTGGTGAAACAAAGTGCTACCAGACATGTCACTGGAGCATTGTTATACATTATTATACAACTGCTCGGCCCAGGACCACAAGAAACTTCAGAGAGACGTGAACACAGTCCAGTCCATCACACAAACCCGCCTCCCATCCATGGACCCCATCTACACCTCTCGCTGCCTGGGGAAAGCAGGCAGCATAATCAAAGACCCCTCCCACCCGGCTTACTCACTCTTCCAACTGTTTCCATCGGGCAGGAGATACAGAAGTCTGAGAACACGCAATAACAGACTCAAAAACAGCTTCTTCCCCCCAGTGTCACCAGACTCCTAAACGACCCTCTTATGGACTGACCTCATTATCACTACACCCCTGTATGCTTCACCCAATGTAGGTGTTTATGTAGTTACATTGTCTATCTTGTGTTGCCCTATTATTTTCTTTTATTCCTTTTTCTTCCCATGTACTTAATGATCTGTTGAGCTGCTCGCAGAAAAATACTTTTCACTGCACCTCAGTACACGGGACAATAAACAAAGCCAATCCATCGCTAAGATAGCCACAGAAGGATAATTAACTCAGTGGGTTTTTATGAGGGGGTGCAGGGCTGTGTGAATGATGGGAGCTGGAAGCTTATCTTTGGAAGTGGCTCGAGAGTAATCGTGGAACCCAGTAAGTGGTGCATTTGGAAATGACAATGTCATAAATCTGATTGGAAGCAAATAATGTCACCACTATAATCTGGAGAATATAATAAGTGGACCGTTTGGCTATTTCCAGTCATTGAAGTAAGAGGGAGATATGAAAGGCACATTGGGGAAACAGCACTATTCAGAATCCTTGCAAAGGGATAGATTACTGTGTGGATGAATAGTGTTTGGAGAGGGTGTCAAGCTTATTGTTAACCTTGCTTAGAATTGATTCTGAGAACCAGGTAAATGATCCTGGAAAGTTGCAATGTATGAATTCTGCTCAGAGTAATACATTCGTGTGTTCTGTAAAAGGATATCATAAATATATGAAGTTAATTGATCAAAAGGAGCCTGAAATAATGGGGTTGCGGCACTTGTTACTATTTGAACCTCGCACCTTGCTAAATGTAACATTCCGTTGATTTTGTCGATGGTCTATATACCCAGCAGAGTTTCTGCATTGGTAATTAATGCTGTGTGAATAACTACAATAAGCTCACATTTGGCTCTGGGACCAGACTAACTGTGCAGCCCAGTAAGTGAAGTTCCAGTCTGCATTTTTGTGATTATTATGCTGATGATAGTTAACCACTGTTTTAGGAATAAATGCGGCCTGTTCTTCACAATTTAAAGCTAACACAGGAAAATCTAAAAGGGCATTTAAATGGTCATTGGATAGATGATAAGGGAATAGTGTAGAGGGCTTTAGAGTGGTTTCACAGGTCGGCGCAACATCGAGGGCCGAAGGGTCTGTACTGCGCTGTAATGTTCTATGTTCTAAACTCCCACCACCCTCTGGGGAAAAGGTGTTTACTCACATCCCCTCGAAATCTCCTGCCCCGCACCTTAAATCTACGCCCCCTGGTGATTGATCCCTCCACCAAGGAGAAACGTTTCTTCCTGTCTACTCTATCTATGTCCCTTCTAATTTAATACATCTCAATCATGTCCCCCCTCCTGCTCCCCTGCTCCAAGGAAACCCCATTCTGTCCAATCTCTCTCCATAACTAAAACCCTCCAGCCCAGCCAACATCCTGGTAAATCTCCTCTGCACCCTTTCCGGTTCTATCACATCCCTCCTTATAATGTGGATTCCAGAACTGCGCACAATTCCTGGACTGTAGGTTGAGACATATATCAATAATTTTGACTTATAACCGGGCTGATGTATACATGTAACATTCAACTGATGTACTTGGCGTGAGGTGAAAGGGTTTCTGCACTGGTCTGTAATGCTGTGTGTATAACTATGACAAGCTAGTATTTGGATCGGGGACTAAACTAACTGTGGAACCCAGTAAGTGAAATTTCATTCTGATTTCTTTCCCCCCCATCTACGATGGGGATAGTGACAATATTATGGTTGGTGTTAAGAGTTAACTTTAGTTGCCGAAGGGGCAGAAAATCAGTATAGTTCGTCTGAAGGGGGTTTTTGCTAAAGGGTACAATGCTGTGTGAATTTTGGAAGCGGTACAAAACTTACCTTTGGACAGGGGACAAAAGTAACTGTGGTACCAAGTAGGTATTTATTAATAATTCTAGATTTCTTAAATATTTGTGTTTATACTTGTATATATATATATATGTGTGTGTGTGTGTGTGCCTGTCTGTATGTGTGTGTCTATATGTATGTCTATGCTTGTGTTTGTCTGTGTGTGTGTGTGTGTATATACGTTTGTGTGTCTTTATGCGCCCATGTGTTCAATTCACCCATAAATTTGGAATATTTGCCCCATTTGATTTGCCATTTCATAATTCCATGTCCGTATTTAAGGAAAAAATGATTAGTACAGCATGGCTAAAGGAACGGAAGAATGGACTGATAAAGTTAGATAAAGATGGTGGGATTGTTCTAGTATGGGGCAAAAACTTGAATTAACCCATTGGGCCAAGAAGCATGGACTGTGGGGGACATTTATTTGCAACATTAAGTATCATCATGTTATAGTTCATGCCTGAACATTAATCTCATGACATAGAGGTTATTTCTGTTGGTGTGCACTGAAACCTCAATATGTTTATGTACATGTGTGATTTTCTGTGAAATATAGAAGCATTGGCATGTTATTCCTATGTGTGCATGTGTGATGTTAAACGAGGGAGGGAGAGAGGGACGGAGGGAGGGAGAGATGGGGGGAGAGAGAGATGGAGAGAGGGAGATGTAGAGAGGGCGGTAGACAGAGGTAGAGAGAGAGTTGGGGAGAAGATTAAAATATGCATGTTAAATCAGGAGAGAGATGGAGGGGGAGAGATGGAGGGGGAGAGATGGAGGGAGAGAGAGATGGATTGGATTGGATTTGTTTATTGTCACGTGTACTGAGGTACAGTGAAAAATATTTTTCTGCGAGCAGCTCAACAGGTCATTAAGTACATAAGAAGAAAAGAGAAGAAAAGAAAATACATAATAGGGCAACACAAGGTCTACAATGTAGTTGTACATAAGCACCGGCATCGGATGAAGTATACAGGGTGTCGTGTACAGGGAGAGAGAGATCGAGAGAGAGAGATGGAGATCGAGATGAAGGGAGGGAGAGGTGGGGAGAGAGATGGGGAGAGAGAGAGAGACGTAAAGGGGAGAGAGAGATGGGGAGAGAGAGGTGGAGAGAGAGACATGGAGGGGAGAGAGGTGGAGAGAGAGAGGTGGAGAGATCTGGAGGAAGATGGAAGGACAGAGATGGAGAGAGAGATGAAAATGTGTGTTTAAAATGGGTGACTGTTACGTTACACTGATATAGAAAGACAAGTAATTAACTCTGAAAGTTTTTGTTAGGCAGTGTGGGGCTGTGTGAAAGCTGGAACCAACAAGCTTATCTTTGGAACTGGGACTCAACTAATCGTGGAACCCAGTAAGTTTAGTCGAATAAAGTCACAAACCAGATTGAAAAGAATATCATGGGGAATGTACCCAAGATAACGTGGTAATGTCAAATTGTGCAAGAGAGTATTAAAATAATTCACCAGTGACAGTAATGGTGGGTTGGGAAACTGAACCTTCTTGTAAAGGGATAAGTCAGTGTGTGACTACTGGAAGCAACATCAAATTAGTATTTGGAAGTGGCACCAAACTTATTGTCAATCCTGGTAAGAAACCTTCAGCTTGTTTGGCAAAGTAACCACTTAAATGATTGTGTATGCTAATGACAAATGTTGGTCAACACTGTTTGTCAATGGACATTAAGCATATCTAGAGCAAGTACTGTTTATTCAGAGTGCAATATATTGTATTAATCTGTGAGAAAGGTTGACCCTAATTGGATTTCAATAAGATGCAATTGCCGGCTCTTGTGAACAATTCCCCTGGAAATGTAACGAACCCTAAATGTAATATACGGTCCATTGTGTGGGTGTCCTATATGCTAGGAATCTGGTTTGAAGGGTTTCTGTGCAGATATATATTGCTGTGTGAATGACAATGTTAAGCTAACGTTTGGATCTGGAACCAAATTAACGGTGCACCCGAGTAAGTTCAGTTCAATTCCTTATAATTGATGAGAATGATCAAAACATTGTTTTGTTGATGCGTATTGTCAGTTCTTTACAATGATAGATAAATGATAACGGTCGAGAATGATGATCAGACTGAGCACCACTTCCCAAGTCAGGAAAAGTCTGTGCAGTCAAATAACAGTTATTGTTTTAATGTCAGGAAGGATTTTGACAGGGGGGAGACCAGGGGTGAGGTTCCCAATGAGGGTTGTGAGAAGGAAAGGACAGGTGAGGAAAGTCACTCATTTGGGATTCAGGCGGCATTTCCTGAATCATGTGGTGGTACCTGTGGAGATTGAGGCCAATAGAACTGATAGAGTTAAGAGGAGGCTGTGGGGAGATAGAGGATGGGGAAATAAATAGAAGAGTATGCAATGGCAGAGCATACGAGGCGGGAGGCGGTGGTCTAGTTGCATCGTCACTGGATGAGTAATCCAGCAGACCCAGAGTGGTGCTCTGGTCAACGCAGGTTCGAATACCACCGCAGCAGGTGGTGAACTTTGAATCCAATAAATTTGAAAGTTAATGGAGAACATTGTCAATTGTTGCAGAAGCCTATCTTAATGCCCCTTATCTACATCAGGCTCACTAAATGTTGATTCTTTAATGGCATCCTCTAAAACAAGGACGGGGTGAGACATCTGTCTGGAACATGACCACATGCAACTGTGAAAAGATCCCAGACTTTAATCACAAACCTGATTGAAAAGAATATCTTGGGGAATGTAGCCAAGATAACGTGGTAATGTCAAATCGTGCAAGAGAGTATTAAAATAATTCACCAGTGACAGTAATGGTGGGTTGGGAAACTGAACCTTCTTGTAAAGGGATAAGTCAGTGTGTGACTACTGGAGGCAACACCAAATTAGTGTTTGGAAGTGGCACCAAACTCATTGTCAATCCTGGTAAGAAACCTTCAGCTTGTTTGGCAAAGTAACCACTTAAATGATTGTGTAAGCTCATGACAAATGTTGGTCAAAACTGTTTGTCAATGGACATTAAGCATATCTAGATCAAGTCTAGATTATTCAGAGTGCAATATATTATATTAATGTGTGAGAAAGGTTGACCCTAATTTGATTTCAATAAGATGCAATTGCCAACTCTTGCTAACAATTCCCCTGGAAATGTAACAAACCCTAAATGTAATATACGGTCCATTGTGTGGGTGTCCTATATGCAAGGAATCTGGTTTGAAGGGTTTCTGTGCAGATATATATTTCTGTGTGAATGCCAACTATAAGCTAACATTTGGATCTGGAACCAAATTAACAGTGCAACTGAGTAAGTTCAGTTCAATTCCTTATAATTGATGAGAATGATCAAAACATTGTTTTGTTGATGCGTATTGTCAGTTCTTTACAATGATCGGTAAATGATAACGGTCGAGAATGATGATCAGACTGAGCACCACTTCCCAAGTCAGGAAAAGTCTGTGCAGTCAAATAACAGTTATTGTTTTAATGTCAGGAAGGATTTTGACAGGAGGGAGACCAGGGGTAAGGTTCCCAACGAGGGTTGTGAGAATGAAAGCACAGGTCAAGAAAGTCACTCATTTGGGATTCAGGCGGCATTTCCTGAATCATGTGGTGGTACCTGTGGAGCTTGAGGCCAATAGAACTGATAGAGTTAAGAGGAGGTTGTGGAGAGAGACACAAGATGGGGAAATAAATAGAAGAGTATGCAAGGGCAGAGCATACGAGGCGGGAGGCGGTGGTCTGGTTGCATCGTCACTGGACGAGTAATCCAGCAGACCCAGAGTGGTGCTCTGGGCAACGCAGGTTCAAATTCCACCACAGCAGATGGTGAAATTTGAATACAATAAATTTGAAAGTTAATGGAGAACATTGTCAATTGTTGCAGAAGCCTATCTTAATGCCCCTTACCTACATCAGGCTCACTAAATGTTGATTCTTTAATGGCCTGCTCTAAAACAAGGACGGGGTGAGAAATCTGTCTGGAACATGACCACATGCAACTGTGAACAGATCCCCGACTTTAGTCAAGAAACAAGAATTGAATATTTTCTTTGAATATTAGCAAATTAAATTGGATGAGGCTCAATGAGAAGTTGATCTTTGGGATCAAAGACCAGGCTCCAGGTTAAACCAAGTAAATGAGGAATGTAAGGATGTATATTTTATATTTTTAAAAAAGCATATGCAATCACATTGATTGCCAGATGCGCTGCCAACTCACGGCGTCGAGGACCCGGGTTCGATCCCGGCTCTGGGTCACTATCCGTGTGGAGTTTGCACATTCTCCCCATGTCTGCGCGGATCTCATTCCCACAACCCAAAGATGTGCAGGGATGTGAGAGACGGAGAGAGAGAGAGATTGAGGGACAGAGATGGAGAGAGAGATGAAAATGTGTCTTTAAAATGGGTGACTGTTACGTTACGCTGATATAGAAAGACAAGTAATTAACTCTGAAAGTTTTTGTTAGGCAGTGTGGGGCTGTGTGAATTCTGGAATCAACAAGCTTAACTTTGGAACTGGGACTAAACTAATCGTGGAACCCAGTAAGTTTGGTCGAATAAAGTCACAAACCTGATTGAAAAGAATATCTTGGGGAATGTAGCCAAGATAACGTGGTAATGTCAAATCGTGCAAGAGAGTATTAAAATAATTCACCAGTGAGAGTGATGGTGGGTTGGGAAACTGAACCTTCTTGTAAAGGGATAAGTCAGTGTGTGGCTTCTGGAAGCCTCACCAAATTAGTATTTGCAAGTGGCACCAAACTTATTGTCAATCCTGGTAAGAAACCTTCAGCTTGTTTGGCAAAGTAACCACTTAAATGATTGTGTAAGCTAATGACAAATATTGGTCAATACTGTTTGTCAATGGACATTAAGCATATCTAGATCAAGTATCGTTTATTCAGAGTGCAATATATTGTATTAATGTGTGAGAAAGGTTGACCCTAATTTGATTTCAATAAGATGCAATTGTCACCTCTTGCTAACAATTCCCCTGAAAATGTAACTAACCCTAAATGTAATATACGGTCCATTGTGTGGGTGCCCGATATGCTAGGAATCTGGTTTGAAGGGTTTCTGTGCAGTGGCAACAATCAAGTTTGGTCGAATAAAGTCACAATCCCGATTGAAATGAATATCATGGGGAATGTAGCCAAGGTAACGTGGTAATGTCAAATCGCGCAAGAGAGTATTAAAATAATTCACCACTGACAGTAACGGTGGGTTGGGAAACTGAACCTTCTTGTAAAGGGATAAGTCAGTGTGTGACTACTGGAGGCAACTACAAATTAGTATTTGGAAGTGGCACCAAACTTATTGTCAATCCTGGTAAGAAACCTTCAGCTTGTTTGGCAAAGTAACCACTTAAATGATTGTGTCAGCTGATGACAAATGTTGGTCAAAACTGTTTGTCAATGGACATTAAGCATATCTAGATCAAGTCTAGATTATTCAGAGTGCAATATATTGTATTAATGTGTGAGAAAGGTTGACCCTAATTTGATTTTAATAAGATGCAATTGCCAACACTTGCTAACAATTCCCCTGGAAATGTAACTAACCCTAAATGTAATATACGGTCCATTGTGTGGGTATCCTATATGCTAGGAATCTGGTTTGAAGGGTTTCTGTGCAGATATATATTGCTGTGTGAATGTCAATGTTAAGCTAACGTTTGGATCTGGAACCAAATTAACGGTGCAGCCGAGTAAGTTCAGTTCAATTCCTTATAATTGATGAGAATGATCAAAACATTGTTTTGTTGATGCGTATTGTCAGTTCTTTACAATGATAGATAAATGATAACGGTCGAGAATGACGATCAGACTGAGCACCACTTCCCAAGTCAGGAAACGTCTGTGCACTCAAATAACAGTTATTGTTTTAATGTCAGGAAGGATATTGACAGGAGGGAGACCAGGGGTAAGATTCCCAACGAGGGTTGTGAGAATGAAAGGACAGGTCAGGAAAGTCACTCATTTGGGTTTCAGGCGGCATTTCCTGAATCATGTGGTGGGACCTGTGGAGCTTGAGGGCAATAGAACTGATAGAGTTAAGAGGAGGCTGTGGAGAGAGACACAAGATGGGGAAATAAATAGAAGAGTATGCAAGGGCAGAGCAGACGATGCGGGAGGCGGTGGTCTAGTTGCATCGTCACTGGACGAGTAATCCAGCAGACCCAGAGTGGTGCTCTGGTCAACGCAGGTTCGAATACCACCACAGCAGGTGGTGAACTTTGAATCCAATAAATTTGAAAGTTAATGGAGAACATTGTCAATTGTTGCAGAAGCCTATCTTAATGCCCTTACCTACATCAGGCTCACTAAATGTTGATTCTTTAATGACCGCCTCTAAAAAAAGGACAGGGTGAGACATCTGTCTGGAACATGACCACATGCAACTGTGAAAAGATCCCAGACTTTATTCACAAACCTGATTGAAAAGAATATCATGGGGAATGTAGCCAAGATAACGTGGTAATGTCAAATCGTGCAAGAGAGTATTAAAATAATTCACCAGTGACAGTAATGGTGGGTTGGGAAACTGAACCTTCTTGTAAAGGGATAAGTCAGTGTGTGGCTTCTGGAGGCAACTACAAATTAGTATTTGGAAGTGGCACCAAACTTATTGTCAATCCTGGTAAGAAACCTTCAGCTTGTTTGGCAAAGTAACTACTTAAATGATTGTGTCAGCTTATGACAAATGTTGGGTCAAAACTGTTTATCAATGGACATTAAGCATATCTAGATCAAGTATAGTTTATTCAGAGTGCAATATATTGTATTAATGTGTGAGAAAGGTTGACCCTAATTGGATTTCAATAAGATGCAATTGCCAACTCTTGCTAACAATTCCCCTGGAAATGTAACAAACCCTAAATGTAATATACGGTCCATTGTGTGGGTGTCCTATATGCTAGGAATCTGGTTTGAAGGGTTTCTGTGCAGATATATATTGCTGTGTGAATAGCAATCTTAAGGTAACGTTTGGATCTGGAACCAAATTAACGGTGCAGCCGAGTAAGTTCAGTTCAATTCCTTATAATTGATGAGAATGATCAAAACATTGTTTTGTTGATGCGTATTGTCAGTTCTTTACAATGATAGGTAAATGATAACGGTCGAGAATGATGATCAGACTGAGCACCACTTCCCAAGTCAGGAAAAGTCTGTGCAGTCAAATAACAGTTATTGTTTTAATGTCAGGAAGGATTTTGACAGGAGGGAGACCAGGGGTGAGGTTCCCAACGAGGGTTGTGAGAATGAAAGGACAGGTCAAGAAAGTCACTCATTTGGGATTCAGGCGGCATTTCCTGAATCATGTGGTGGGACCTGTGGAGCTTGAGGCCAATAGAACTGATAGAGTTAAGAGGAGGCTGTGGGGAGATACAGGATGGGGAAATAAATGGAATTGTATGCAAGGGCAGAGCATACGGGGCGGGAGGCAGTGGTCTAGTTGCATCGTAACTGGAGGAGTAATCCAGCAGACCCAGAGTGGTGCTCTGGTCAACGCAGGTTCGAATACCACCACAGCAGGTGGTGAACTTTGAATCCAATAAATTTGAAAGGTAATGAAGAACATTGTCAATTGTTGCCGAAGCCTATCTTAATGCTCCTTACCTACATCAGGCTCACTTAATGTTGATTCTTTAATGGCCTTCTCTAAAACAAGGATGGGGTGAGACATCTGTCTGGAACATGACCACATGCAACTGTGAAAAGATCCCAGACTTTAGTCAAGGAACAAGAATTGAATATTTTCTTCGAATATTAGCAAATTAAATTGGATGAGGCTCAAAGAGAAGTTGATCTTTGGGATCAAAGACCAGGCTCCAGGTTAAACCAAGTAAATGAGGAATGTAAGGATGCATATTTTATATTTTTTAAAAAGTATATGCAATCACATTGATTGCCAGATGCCCTGCCACCTCACAGTGTCGAGGACCCGGGTTCGATCCCGGCTCTGGGTCACAGTCCGTGTGGAGTTTGCACATTCTCCCCGTGTCTGCGTGGATCTCATTCCCACAACCCAAAGATGTGCCGGGTTGTGAGAGATGGAGAGAGAGAGAGAGGTTGAGGGACAGAGATGGAGAGAGAGATGAAAATGTCTGTTTAAAATGGGTAACTGTTACGTTACGCTGATATAGAAAGACAAGTAATTAACTCTGAAAGTTTTTGTTAGGCAGTGTGGGGCTGTGTGAATCTTGGGATGAACAAGCTGATCTTTGGAATTGGGACTAAACTAATCGTGGAACCCAGTAAGTTTGGTCGAATAAAGTCAAATGCCTGATTGAAAAGAATATCTTGGGGAATGTCCCCAAGATAACGTGGTAATGTCAAATCGTGCAAGAGAGTATTAAAATAATTCACCAGTGACAGTAATGGTGGGTTGGGAAATTGAACCTTCTTGTAAAGGGATAAGTCAGTGTGTGACTATTGGAGGCAACAACAAATTAGTATTTGGAAGTGGCACCAAACTTATTGTCAATCCTGGTAAGAAACCTTCAGCTTGTTTGGCAAAGTAACTACTTAAATGATTGTGTCAGCTAATGACAAATGTTGCTCAATACTGCTTGTCAATGGACATTAAGCATATCTAGATCAAGTCTAGATTATTCAGAGTGCAATATATTGTATTAATGTGTGAGAAAGGTTGACCCTAATTGGATTTCAATAATATGAAATTGCCAACTCTTGCTAACAATCCCCTGGAAATGTAACGAACCCTAAATGTAATATACGGTCCATTGTGTGGGTGTCCTATATGCTAGGAATCTGGTTTGAAGGGTTTCTGTGCAGATATATATTGCTGTGTGAATTACAATGTTAAGCTAACGTTTGGATCTGGAACCAAATTAACGGTGCAGCCGAGTAAGTTCAGTTCAATTCCTTATAATTGATGAGAATGATGAAGACATTGTTTTGTTGATGCGTATTGTCAGTTCTTTACAATGATAGGTAAATGATAACTGTCGAGAATGACGATCAGACTGAGCACCACTTCCCAAGTCAGGAAAAGTCTGTGCAGTCAAATAACAGTTATTGTTTTAATGTCAGGAAGGATTTTGACAGGAGGGAAGGCCAGGGGTGAGGTTCCCAACGAGGGTTGTGAGAATGAAAGGACAGGTCAAGAAAGTCACTCATTTGGGATTCAGGTGGCATTTCCTGAATCATGTGGTGGGACCTGTGGAGCTTGAGGCCAATAGAACTGATAGAGTTAAGAGGAGGCTGTGGGGAGATACAGGATGGGGAAATAAATAGAAGAGTATGCAAGGGCAGAGCATACGGGGCGGGAGGCGGTGGTCTAGTTGCATCGTCACTGGACGAGTAACCCAGCAGACCCAGAGTGGTGCTCTGGTCAACGCAGGTTCGAATACCACCACTGCAGGTGGTGAACTTTGAATCCAATAAATTTGAAAGTTAATGACGAACATTGTCAATTGTTGCAGAAGCCTATCTTAATGCCCCTTACCTACATCAGGCTCACTAAATGTTGATTCTTTAATGACCTCCTCTAAAACAAGGACGGGGTGAGACATCTGTCTGGAACATGACCCCATGCAACTATGAAAAGATCCCAGACTTTAGTCAAGAAACAAGAATTGAACATGTTGTTTGAATATTAGCAAATTAATTTGTATGAGGCTCAAAGAGAAATTAATCTTTGGGATCAAAGACCAGGCTCCAGGTTAAACCAAGTAAATGAGGAATGTAAGGATGTATATTTTATATTTTTAAAAAATCTTATGCAATCACACTGATTGCCAGATGCGCTGCCACCTCAGGGCATCGAGGACCCGGGTTCGATCCCGGCCCTGGGTCACTGTCCGTGTGGAGTTTGCACATTCTCCCCGTGTCTGCGTGGATCTCATTCCCACAACCCAAAGATGTGCAGGGATGTGAGAGATGGAGAGAGAGAGAGATTGAGGGACAGAGATGGAGAGAGAGATGAAAATGTGTCTTTAAAATTGGTGACTGTTACGTTACGCTGAGATAGAAAGACAAGTAATTAACTCTGAAAGTTTTTGATTGGCAGTGTGGGGCTGTGTGAATCTTGGGATGAACAAGCTTATCTTTGGAACTGGGACTCAACTAATCGTGGAACCCAGTAAGTTTGGTCGAATAAAGTCACAAACCCGATTGAAAAGAATATCATGGGGAATGTTGCCAAGATAATGTGGTAATGTCAAATCGTGCAGGAGAGTATTAAAATAATTCACCAGTGACAGTAATGGTGGGTTGGGAAACTGAACCTTCTTGTAAAGGGATAAGTCAGTGTGTGGCTTCTGGAAGCCTCACCAAATTAGTATTTGGAAGTGGCACCAAACTTATTGTCAATCCTGGTAAGAAACATTCAGCTTATTTGGCAAAGTAACTACTTAAATGATTGTGTAAGCTAATGACAAATGTTGGTCAAAACTGTTTGTCAATGGACATGAAGCATATCTAGATCAAGTATAGTTTATTCAGAGTGCAATATATTGTATTAATGTGTGAGAAAGGTTGACCCTAATTGGATTTCAATAAGATGCAATTGCCAACTCTTGCTAACAATTCCCCTGGAAATGTAACTAACCCTAAATGTAATATACGGTCCATTGTGTGGGTGTCCTATATGCTAGGAATCTGGTTTGAAGGGTTTCTGTGCAGATATATATTGCTGTGTGAATGACAATGTTAAGCTAACGTTTGGATCTGGAACCAAATTAACGGTGCAACCGAGTAAGTTCAGTTCAATTCCTTATAATTGATGAGAATGATCAAAACATTGTTTTGTTGATGCGTATTGTCAGTTCTTTACAATAATAGGTAAATGATAACTGTCGAGAATGATGATCAGACTGAGCACCACTTCCCAAGTCAGGAAAAGTCTGTGCAGTCAAATAACAGTTATTGTTTTAATGTCAGGAAGGATTTTGACAGGGGGGAGACCAGGGGTAAGATTCCCAACGAGGGTTGTGAGAATGAAAGGACAGGTCAGGAATGTCACTCATTTGGTATTCAGGCGGCATTTCCTGAATCATGTGGTGGGACCTGTGGAGCTTGAGGCCAATAGAACTGATAGAGTTAAGAGGAGGCTGTGGAGAGATACAGGATGGGGAAATAAATAGAAGAGTATGCAAGGGCAGAGCATACGAGGCGGGAGGCGGTGGTTTAGTTGCATCGTCACTGGACGAGTAATCCAGCAGACCCAGAGTGGTGCTCTGGTCAACGCAGGTTCGAATACCACCACAGCAGGTGGTGAAATTTGAATCCAATAAATTTGAAAGTTAATGACGAACATTGTCAATTGTTGCAGAAGCCTATCTTAATGCCCCTTACCTACATCAGGCTCACTAAATGTTGATTCTTTAATGGCCTGCTCTAAAACAAGGACGGGGTGAGAAATCTGTCTGGAACATGACCACATGCAACTGTGAACAGATCCCAGGGTTTAGTCCAGAAACAAGAATTGAATATTTTCTTCGAATATTAGCAAATTAAATTAAATGAGGCTCAAAGAGAAGTTGATCTTTGGGATCAAAGACCAGGCTCCAAGTTAAACCAAGTAAATAAGGAATGTAAGGATGCATATTTAATATTTTTTAAAAAGCATATGCAATCACATTGATTGCCAGATGCGCTGCCACCTCACGGCGTTGATGACCCGGTTTCGATCCCGGCTCCGGGTCACAGTCCGTGTGGAGTTTGCACATTCTCCCCGTGTCTGCGTAGATCTCATTCCCACAACCCAAAGATGTGCAGGGATGTGAGAGACGGAGAGAGAGAGAGATTGAGGGACAGAGATGGAGAGAGAGATGAAAATGTGTCTTTAAAATGGGTGACTGTTACGTTACGCTGATATAGAAAGACAAGTAATTAACTCTGAAAGTTTTTGTTAGGCAGTGTGGGGCTGTGTGAATCTTGGGACGAACAAGCTTATCTTTGGAACTGGGACTCAACTAGTCGTGGAACCCAGTAAGTTTGGTCGAATAAAGTCACAAACCCGATTGAAAAGAATATCATGGGGAATGTAGCCAAGATAACGTGGTAATGTCAAATCGTGCAAGAGAGAATTAAAATAATTCACCAGTGACAGAAATGGTGGGTTGGGAAACTGAACCTTTTTGTAAAGGGATAAGTCAGTGTGTGGATTCTGCAGGCTTCTCCAAATTAGTATTTGGAAGTGGCACCAAACTTATTGTCAATCCTGGTAAGAAACCTTCACCTTGTTTGGCAAAGTAACCACTTAAATGATTGTGTAAGCTCATTACAAATGTTGGGTCAAAACTGTTTATCAATGGACATTAAGCATATCTAGACCAAGTATCGTTTATTCAGAGTGCAATATATTGTATTAATGTGTGAGAAAGGTTGACCCTAACTTGAGTTCAATAAGATGCAATTGTCACCTCTTGCTAACAATTCCCCTGGAAATGTAACTAACCCTAAATGTAATATACGGTCCATTGTGTGGGTGTCCTATATGCTAGGAATCTGGTTTGAAGGGTTTCTGTGCAGATATATATTGCTGTGTGAATGACAATGTTAAGCTAATGTTTGGATCTGGAACCAAATTAACGGTGCAACTGAGTAAGTTCAGTTCAATTCCTTATAATTGATGAGAATGATCAAAACATTGTTTTGTTGATGCGTATTGTCAGTTCTTTACAATGATAGGTAAATGATAACGGTCGAGAATGATGATCAGACTGAGCACCACTTCCCAAGTCAGGAAAAGTCTGTGCAGTCAAATAACAGTTATTGTTTTAATGTCAGGAAGGATTTTGACAGGAGGGAGACCAGGGGTGAGGTTCCCAACGAGGGTTGTGAGAATGAAAGGACAGGTCAAGAAAGTCACTCATTTGGGATTCAGGCGGCATTTCCTGAATCATGTGGTGGGACCTGTGGAGCTTGAGGCCAATAGAACTGATAGAGTTAAGAGGAGGCTGTGGGGAGATACAGGATGGGGAAATAAATAGAAGAGTATGCAAGGGCAGAGCATACGAGGCGGGAGGTGGTGGTCTAGTTGCATCGTCACTGGACAGTAATCCAGCAGACCCAGAGTGGCGCTCTGGTCAACGCAGGTTCGAATACCACCACAGCAGATGGTGAAATTTGAATCCAATAAATTTGAAAGTTAATGACGAACATTGTCAATTGTTGCAGAAGCCTATCTTAATGCCCCTTACCTACATCCGGCTCACTAAATGTTGATTCTTTAATGGCATCCTCTAAAACAAGGACGGGGTGAGACATCTGTCTGGAACATGACCACATGCAACTGTGAACAGATCACAGACTTAATTCAAGAAACAAGAATTGAACATGTTCTTTGAATATTAGCAACTTAAATTGTATGCGGCTGAATGAAAAGTTGATCTTTGGGATCAAAGACCAGGCTCCACGTTAAACCAAGTAAATGAGGAATGTAAGGATGCATATTTTATATTTTAAAAAAAGCATATGCAATCACATTGATTGCCAGATGCGCTGCCACCTCACGGCATCGAGGACCCGGTTTCGATCCCGGCTCCGGGTCACAGTCCGTCTGGAGTTTGCACATTCTCCCCGTGTCTGCATGGATCTCATTCCCACAATCCAACGATGTGCAGGGATGTGAGAGATGGCGAGAGAAAGAGATTGAGGGACAGAGATGGAGAGAGAGATGAAAATGTGTCTTTAAAATGGGTGACTGTTACGTTACGCTGATATAGAAAGACAAGTAATTAACTCTAAAAGTTTTTGTCAGGCAGTGTGGGGCTGGGTGAAAGATGGAATCAACAAGCTTATCTTTGGAACTGGGACTCAACTAATCGTGGAACCCAGTAAGTTTGGTCGAATAAAGTCACAAACCCGATTGAAAAGAATATCATGGGGAATGTTGCCAAGATAACGTGGTAATGTCAAATCGTGCAAGAGAGTATTAAAATAATTCAGCGGTGACAGTAATGGTGGGTTGGGAAACTGAACCTTCTTGTAAAGGGATAAGTCAGTGTGTGGCTACTGGAAGCCTCACCAAATTAGTATTTGGAAGTGGCACCAAACTTATTGTCAATCCTGGTAAGAAACCTTCAGCTTGTTTGGCAAAGTAACCACTTAAATGATTGTGTCAGCTCTGTGACAAATATTGGGTCAAAACTTTTTGTCAATGGACATTAAGCATATCTAGATCCAGTCTAGATTATTCAGAGTGCAATATATTGTATTAATGTGTGAGAAAGGTTGACCCTAATTTGATTTCAATAAGATGCAATTGTCACCTCTTGCTAACAATTCCCCTGGAAATGTAACTAACCCTAAATGTAATATACGGTCCATTGTGTGGGTGTCCTATATGCTAGGAATCTGGTTTGAAGGGTTTCTGTGCAGATATATATTGCTGTGTGAATGGCGGTTTTAAGGTCACGTTTGGATCTGGAACCAAATTAACGGTGCAACCGAGTAAGTTCAGTTCAATTCCTGATAATTGATGAGAATGATCAAAACATTGTTTTGTTGATGCGTATTGTCAGTTCTTTACAATGATAGGTAAATGATAACGGTCGAGAATGATGATCAGACTGAGCACAACTTCCCAAGTCAGGAAAAGTCTGTGCAGTCAAATAACAGTTATTGTTTTAATGTCAGGAAGGATTTTGACAGGGGGGAGACCAGGGGTGAGGTTCCCAACGAGGGATGTGAGAATGAAAGGACAGGTCAACAAAGTCACTGATTTGGGATTCAGGCGGCATTTCCTGAATCATGTGGTGGTACCTGTGGAGCTTGAGGCCAGTAGAACTGATAGAGTTAAGAGGAGGCTGTGGGGAGATACAGGATGGGGAAATAAATAGAAGAGTATGCAAGGGCAGAACATTCAAGGCGGGAGGCGGTTGTCTAGTTGCATCGTCACTGGACGAGTAATCCAGCAGACCCAGAGTGGCGCTCTGGTCAACGCAGGTTCGAATACCACCACAGCAGGCGGTGAACTTTGAATCCAATAAATTTGAAAGTTAATGGAGAACATTGTCAATTGTTGCAGAAGCCTATCTTCATGCCCCTTACCTTCATCCGGCTCACTAAATGTTGATTCTTTAATGAACTCCTCTAAAAAAAGGACAGGGTGAGACATGTGTCAGGAACATGACCACATGAAACTGTGAAAAGATCCCAGACTTTAGTCACAAACCTGATTGAAAAGTATATCCTGGGGAATGTAGCCAAGATAACGTGGTAATGTCAAATCGTGCAAGAGAGTATTAAAATAATTCACCAGTGACAGTAATGGTGGGTTGGGAAACTGAACCTTCTTGTGAAGGGATAAGTCAGTGTGTGACTACTGAAGGCTTCTCCAAATTAGTATTTGGAAGTGGCACCAAACTTATTGTCAATCCTGGTAAGAAACCTTCAGCTTGTTTGGCAAAGTAACTACTTAAATGATTGTGTCAGCTCTGTGACAAATATTGGGTCAAAACTGTTTGTCAATGGACATTAAGCATATCTAGATCAAGTCTAGATTATTCAGAGTGCAATATATTATACTAATGTGTGAGAAAGGTTGACCCTAATTTGATTTCAATAAGATGCAATTGCCAACTCTTGCTAACAATTCCCCTGGAAATGTAACTAACCCTAAATGTAATATACGGTCCATTGTGTGGGTGTCCTATATGCTAGGAATCTGGTTTGAAGGGTTTCTGTGCAGATATATATTGCTGTGTGAATACCAATTATAAGCTAACGTTTGGATCTGGAACCAAATTAACGGTGCAACTGAGTAAGTTCAGTTCAATTCCTTATAATTGATGAGAATGATCAAAACATTGTTTTGTTGATGCGTATTGTCAGTTCTTTACAATGATAGGTAAATGATAACGATCGAGAATGATTATCAGACTGAGGAAATAAATAGAAGAGTCTGCAAGGGCAGAGCTATGCGGCGGGAGGCGGTGGTCTAGTTGCATCGTCACTGGACGAGTAATCCAGCAGACCCAGAGTGGTGCTCTGGTCAACGCAGGTTCGAATACCACCACAGCAGGTGGTGAACTTTGAATCCAATAAGTTTGAAAAATTTTTGTTTTAAATTTGGAGTACCCAATTAATTTTTTCCAATTAAGGGGCAATTTAGCATGCCCGATCCCTCTACACTGCACATCTTTTGGTTGTGGGGGCGAAACCCACGCAAAAACCACACGGACAGTGACCCAGAGCCGGGAATGAACTTGGGACCTCAGCGCCGTGAGGCAGCATTGCCAACCACTGTGCCACCGTTCTGCCCGTCATTCTAGAAATGGCCCCCACCCACTTTATAAATTCAATTCATATCCCATTTTCTACCTATTTAGTATCCGGTATACCCAGATATGTCAGCCACAATTGGTACAGTTTTAGTCCCCTTATTTGAGTCGGGCTGTAATTGTGTTCGAGGCAGTTCAGAGGCGGTTCACTAGATTGATTCCAGAGATGAGTTTGTCTATGTGGAGAGAATGAGGCCTGTATACTCTCAAGTTTAGAAGAATAAAAGAAGATCTAATTGACGGGTATTAGATGATAAAAGGTATTGACAAAGTAGACGTGCAGCAGATGTTTCCTCTTGTGGAACAATCTAGAACAAGAGGTCATTGCTTTAGGATAAGGGATAGCAGATTTAAAACAGAGGAGAAAGGGTTGAGAATCCGTGGAACTCGCTCCCCCAGATTGCGGTGGATGCCAGAGCCTTGAGTAAATGGAAGGAGGAAGACAGATTTTTAATTGGCAATGGGTTGAAATGTTATGGAGAAAGTGGAGTGGAGGCCGAGATGAGATAATGGGATTGAATTCATAGATTATCATAGAATTTACAGTGCAGAAGGAGGCCATTCGGCCCATCGAGTCTGCACCGGCTCTTGAAAAGAGCATCCTACCCAAGGTCAACACCTCCCCCCTATCCCCATAACCCAGCAACCCCACCCAACACTAAGGGCAATTTTGGACACTAAGGGCAATTTGTCATGGCCAATCCACCTAACCTGCAAATCTTTGGACTGTGGGAGTGAGACCCAGGCAGAAATATCGGCGTGATGACAGAAAACATGTTATGCTGCAGTGACAGAATAATTAAAACTAGGTATGCCTAATTAATGGGCATTTAAAACATGTTTGAATGGCTGGTGTCACAATTCTGGCATCGGCGATATCAAAAAACAACTCTGCTTGATTGACCACGAAAGGTTGCAGTCTGAAAGGGGTTTTTGCCAAAGGATGCAATGCTGTGTGAACTTTGGAGCGAATGCTAAGCTTATCTTTGGAACTGGGACACGATTAATCGTGCAACCAAGTAGGTATCCTTTGTTGCTTGTAACCAATTGATCTAGCCATATGTGTGTCCATCTCCTCCAGGTGGTTTTCAATGGTTCTTTGCACTGTAAATTCCATGATTCGGTGAATCAAATTCCTCTCTCTGTTCAATCTTCCTGAATATCAGTCCCTCGTGGAACTCTCTATGGCATGGAGCATTTAAGGTCAGCAGTGGGTAAGGATATGAGGGAGAGCTGGATAAGGACAGCAGGGAGACAGGGATGGACGATTGCCCTGATGGGGTGAGCTGATGAGGAAGCAAAGCGTCTTAGCAAAGGGTGGGGCAGCACGGCAGCATTGTGGATAGCACAATCGCTTCACAGCTCCAGGGTCCCAGGTTCGATTCCGGCTTGGGTCACTGTCTGTGTGGAGACTGCACGTTCTCCCCATGCGTGCGTGGGTTTCCTCCAGGTGCTCCGGTTTCCTCCCACAGTCCAAAGATGTGCAGGTTAGGTGGATTGGCCGCGATAAATTGCCCTTTCTGTACAAAATTGCCCTTAGTGTTGGGTTGGGTTTCGGGGACAGGGTGGAGGTGTGGGCTTGGCTAGGGTGCTCTTTCCAAGAGCCCGGTGCAGACTCGATGGGCCGAATGGCCTCCTTCTGCACTGTAAATTCTATGATCTATGAACTCAAGTCATTGAAATGACAATCAGAATCAATTAGTTGTGTTAATTGTGGTGCATTGGGAGGTGTGGTACCTGGAGTTATTGTAAAGGGATTCGTTACTGTGTGAATTCTGGAGGGATGGGCAAACTGGTGTTTGGAAGTGGAACCAAACTCACTGTCAATCCTGGTAAGGACTCAATAGTAGGTCCCTCAGGACCAACTATCTTAATTATTTTTCAACCTAATCTTAAGCACTTGTTCATGAATTAATTTGGAATCTTGAAAGACCTTAAGTGTTATACACAGTTCAATGAACAGATAGGTTTGATTAGGTACCAAGGTTTGAACGGTGGATAAACTCACATTTGGAGCTGGGGGCCGAATCGATTGTGTAATCTACTCACTGAATCCTGTATTCTGGGCCTGCTTTCCCTCAATTTATTACAATTAAAGGCAGACCTGGAGCACTACCAAAGAATACAAAACAGCTTAGATGTCATTTCTCCATATGGGGGAAAGATGAGGAGTAAATAGTTACGTTGTTGATGTACTTGGTCATTGAGAAGATATGAGGGTTGGTCATTGTGGTGTAGAATGATTGGAAGCAGTACTATCCTGGGTTCTTGTAAAGGTCACCAGCTACTGTGTGAATTATGCAGCAACTGGCAAATTAACGTTTGGAGGTGGAACCGAGCTCACTGTTCTTCCTGGTAAGAAGTCAGTTTCTCAAAATGACCATGTCAATTTCTTAGCAAGTAAACTTTGGTCAAAAGTAATACGTAGATTTATTTACCTGTCCATATATCTATCTTACTATCTATCTATCTATCTATCTGTCTCCTTGTCTATGTATCTACTTGTCGATCTCTCTATTTCTATCTATCTCTAGCTATCTTGATCTATCTATCTGTCTATCTATCTACTTGTCTATCTATCTATCTATCTATCTATCTATCTATCTATCTATCTATCTATCTGTCTCCTTGTCTATGTATCTACTTGTCGATCTCTCTATTTCTATCTATCTCTAGCTATCTTGATCTATCTATCTGTCCATCTATCTACTTGTCTGTCTATCTAATTGTCTGTCTATCTACTTGTCTATCTATCTACTTGACTATCTATCTACTTGACTATCTATCAATGAACTATCTATCCATGAATTAATTTGGAATCTTGAAAGACCTTAAGTGTTATACACAGTTCAATGAACAGATAGGTTTGATTAGGTACCAAGGTTTGAACGGTGGATAAACTCACATTTGGAGCTGGGGGCCGAATCGATTGTGTAATCTACTCACTGGATCCTGTATTCTGGGCCTGCTTTCCCTCAATTTATTACTATTAAAGGCAGACCTGGAGCACTACAAAGAATACAAAACAGCTTAGATGTCATTTCTCCATACGGGGGGAAAGATGAGGAGTAAATAGTTATGTTGTTGAGGTACTTGAAGTCATTGAGAAGATATGAGCATTGATCATTGTGGTGCAGAATGATTGGAAGTAGTACTATCCTGGGTTCTTGTAAAGGTCCCAGCTACTGTGTGAATTATGCAGGAACTGGCAAATTTACGTTTGGAGGTGGAACCGAGCTCACTGTTCTTCCTGGTAAGAAGTCAGTTTCTCAAAATGACCATGTCAATTTCTTAGCAAGTAGATTTTGGTCAAAAGTAATACGCAGATTTATTTACCTGTCCATCTATCTATCTTACTATCTATCTATCTGTCTACTTGTCTATCTATCTGTCTCCTTGCCTATGTATCTACTTGTCTATCTCTCTCTTTCTATCTATCTCTAGCTATCTTGTTCTATCTATCTGTCTATCTATTTGTCTATCTATCTATCTATCTGTCTACTTGTCTATCTATCTGTCTACTTGTCTATCTATGTATAAATTTGTCTATCCCTCTCTCTCTCTCTCTCTCTCTCTATCTATATCTACTTGTCTATCTATCTATCTATCTGTCTACTTGTCTATCTATCTGTCTACTTGTCTATCTATGTATCTACTTGTCTATCTCTCTCTTTCTATCTATCTTGATCTGTCTATCTATCTACTTGTCTATCGGTCTATCTATCTATCTATCTACGTCTGTCTACTTGTCTATCTATCTGTCTACTTCTCTATCTATGTATCTACTTGTCGATCTCTCTCTCTCTCTTTCTATCTATCTCTATCTATCTTGATCTATCTAACTGTCTATCTATCTACTTGTCTGTCTATCTATCTACCTGTCTATCTATCTACCTACTTTTCTATCTATCTACTTGTCTATCTATCTACTTGTCTATCTATCTACCTACTTGTCCATATATCTTCTTGTCTGAGTCTACTTGTCTGTCTATCTATCTACGTGTCTATCTATCTACTTTTCTATCTATCTATCTACTTGTATCTCTCTCTTTCTGTCTTTCTATCTCTGCCTATCTTGTTCTATCAATTTATCTCTATCCCAATATCTGTCTGTCTGTCTACCTATATCTCAATCTAAATTTATCCATTTATCGATCTCCATATATCTATCTCTATCCATCTATATTTATCCATCTACCTGCCTCTATACATCTATCTCTATCCATCTATATTTATCCATCTATCTACCTCTGCCCATCGATCTATCTCTATCCATCTATATTTATTTGCATGTTATTATCTATTTCCATATATATGTGTGTGCACATATATGTACACACACATGAACCAAATTATTTCTCTATTTGTTCTGCCTTGCTGAATGTTGGAGTATGTTCGCATTTTCTTTACGTTGTATGGCAGTTGATAGAAGCATGACGATGTACGGATAAGTAGAGCAGAGTAGAAAGTAAAAGAGCGAGGGGGAGGGTGGCAAGGAGATCCGTACGGAGCTGAAACATTGGGATGGAACATCGGAATTACGAGAATAATTTAGGCAATTCAGCCCTTCGAGCCAGCTCCACCATTCCATCAGATCACAGCTGATCTCTTCCTGGCCTCTTCCTGGACCATTTGGAAAGGTCATCCCGTTCCCGGGGCTGAAATATTGCTCATCCAACAATCTGAAGAAAATCATGCTTTTCCGTTGATGAAATACAATGGCCAAGTGGTACATTTCTGGTGACATTGATGTAACAATGTGGGGGTGGGGGTTTCGGGGAGAAGGCAGGAGAATGGGGATGAGAAACATATCAGCCATGATTGGATGGTGGAGCAGAGTCGATGGGCTGAATGGCCGAATTCTGCTCCAAATCGTATGCTCTTACGGTTGACTGGGCCTTGGAGGAAACACTTATTGATCCCATGTGGAGAAAAATCTATTGATCCTATATGGAGGGCCGTTGCAGCCTCCCCGAACAGGTGCCGGAATGTGGCGACTAGGGGCTTTTCACAGTAACTTAATTGAAGCCGCCGAAATGTGGCGACTAGGGGCTTTTCACAGTAACTTCAATGAAGCCTACTTGTGATAATAATCAATTATTACTATTATTAAATAGGTAAAGATAGAGAGAGTGAGGAAGGGAGATGAAATTATGTGTCTCACTCAATGCATAAACTAGTGAGTGCTACAAGTGGCACGGGCAAGGTGCCCGGAGGGTAATAGTGAACTCGACAAGGGTTTTTGTTAGACTGTGTCGGGCTGTGTGCAGGGTGGGATGTACAAGCTCATCTTTGGAAGTGGGACCAGACTGAACGTGGAACCCAGTAAGTGTTGGATTCTGAAAGAGCGGTGTTGTTTCTCTGCTTAAACACAATTGTCATTTTCATAGATTTTCATAGAATTTACCAAGCCGGGAATCGAACCTGGGACCCTGTGAAGCAATTGTGCTAGCCACAATGCTACCGTGCTGCCCCCAGCAAGAATGGATAGACAATGACATTGTTTAATTATTTCACATCATTCAAACAGGAGTCAGGGTGAAGGAATAGTGTGGGGAATGATACGTGAGGGAGCCCAGAGTTCTGGCAGAGGGATAAGACACTGTGCGAATTCTGCAGGATATGGTCAAATCGTATTTGGAGCTCGCTGTTCACCCTGGTAAGAGTCACGTAAACTGGTTTGTAAGCTAATCATACATTCTGGTTAATGTATTCTGGTTAATCAGTGGACACCAGGCAGAGCGAGGCAACACAATTAAACTGGTGGTTATGTATGGCGTGATGGACAGGAGAGATTGGAACTATACTGATTTGAATGAAACAGAAAATATTCAATATTCAGCAAGTGGGCAGCACGGTAGCATTGTGGATAGCACAATCGCTTCACAGCTCCAGGGTCCCAGGTTCGATTCCCGGCTTGGGTCACTGCCTGTGCGGAGTCTGCACATCCTCCCTGTGTGTGCGTGGGTTTCCTCCAGGTGATCCGGTTTCCTCCCACAGTCCAAAGATGTGCAGGTTAGGTGGATTGGCCGTGCTAAATTGCCCTTCGTGTACAAAATTGCCCTTAGTGTTGGGTGGGGTTACTGGGTTATGGGGACAGGTTGGAGGTGTGGGCTTGGCTAGGGTGCTCTTTCCAAGAGCCGGTGCAGACTCGATGGGCCGAATGGCCTCCTTCTGCACTGTAAATTCTATGATCTATGAACTCAAGTCATTGAAATGGCAATCAGAATCAATTAGTTGTGTTAATTGTGGTGCATTGGGAGGTGTGGTACCTGGAGTTATTGTAAAGGGATTCGTTACTGTGTGAATTCTGGAGGGATGGGCAAACTGGTGTTTGGAAGTGGAACCAAACTCACTGTCAATCCTGGTAAGGACTCAATAGTAGGTCCCTCAGGACCAACTATCTTAATTATTTTTCAACCTAATCTTAAGCACTTGTTCATGAATTAATTTGGAATCTTGAAAGACCTTAAGTGTTATACACAGTTCAATGAACAGATAGGTTTGATTAGGTACCAAGGTTTGAACGGTGGATAAACTCACATTTGGAGCTGGGGGCCGAATCGATTGTGTAATCTACTCATTTGATCCTGTATTCTGGGCCTGCTTTCCCTCAATTTATTACAATTAAAGGCAGACCTGGAGCACTACCAAAGAATACAAAACAGCTTAGATGTCATTTCTCCATACGGGGGGAAAGATGAGGAGTAAATAGTTACGTTGTTGATGTACTTGTTCACTGAGAAGATATGAGGGTTGGTCATTGTGGTGTAGAACGATTGGAAGCAGTACTATCCTGGGTTCTTGTAAAGGTCCCAGCTACTGTGTGAATTATGCAGCAACTGGCAAATTAACGTTTGGAGGTGGAACCGAGCTCACTGTTCTTCCTGGTAAGAAGTCAGTTTCTCAAAATGACCATGTCAATTTAGGGCAGCACGGTAGCATGGTGGTTAGCATAAATGCTTCACAGCTCCAGGGTCCCAGGTTCGATTCCCGGATGGGTCACTGTCTGTGTGGAGTCTGCACGTCCTCCCCCTGTGTGCATGGGTTTCCTCCGGGTGCTCCGGTTTCCTCCCACAGTCCAAAGATGTGCGGGTTAGGTAGATTGGCCATGCGAAATTGCCCGTAGTGTCCTTAAAAGTAAGGCTAAGGGGGGTTGTTGGGGTACGGGTATAGGGTGGATATGTGGGTTTGAGTAGGGTTATCATTGCTCGGCACAACATCAAGGGCTGAAGGGCCTGTTCTGTGCTGTACTGTTCTATGTTCTAATTTCTTAGCAAGAAGATTTTTTAATTTTGGTCAAAAGTAATACGCAGATCTATTTACCTGTCCAACTATCTATCTTACTATCTATCTATCTGTCTACTTGTCTATCTATCTGTCTACTTGTCTATCTATGTATCTATTTGTCTATTTCTCTTTCTAGCTCTATCTATCGTGATCTATCTATCTGTCTGTCTTTTTGTCTATCTATCTATCTGTCTACTTGTCTATCTATCTGTCTACTTGTCTATCTCTCTCTCTCTCTCTCTCTTTCTATCTATATCTACTTTTCTATCGATCTATCTATCTGTCTACTTGTCTATCTATCTTTCTACTTGTCTATCAATATTCAATATTCGGCAAGTGTTAACGATTTAACTTGGTCACCACGGTAACAGGATAGAGTTAATTTCTAAGACGGTCTGTGCACTTTGAACTGGACATAAGAGTTTGTGTCCTGGGCTGTCATACTGTGTGAATGATGTCTATGAACTATCATTCGGATCAGGCACCAAACTGCTTGTGCAGCCGAGTAAGTGAAGTTTAATTCCGAATTATTGTGGTATTAACAATCAAAGCAAAAAAATTCCTGAGTTCATCGCAGGCAAACGACCATCAAGAGATTTTGAATCGGGGTGAGGAACATTTCTCTGGGATACAAATGGCCCACGGTCCATTTCGTGAAGGTCAGCAATATTCCAGAGAGGATTTCACTTGTCAATTCAAGACGCGTAAATCCAATTCAGGAGAAATCTCTGGACTCAAAGAATGGTGACACTGTGGAATTCAGTGGCACATAAATTAGTTGAGAGGGGATAACCTAGCGATTAAAAAATGAAAAGGTGGGGGGGGGGGGGGGGAATAGACGATAGACAAGAACAGGTGAGACAGATATGATGATGTGGAGATGCCGGCGTTGGACTGGGGTGAGCACAGTAAGAAGTCTTGAAATCAAATGAAAATCACTTATTGTCACAAGTAGGCTTCAATGAAGTTACTCTGAAAAGCCCCTAGTCGCCACATTCCGGCACCTGTTCGGGGAGGCTGGTACGGGAATCGAACCGTGCTGCTGGCCTGCCTTGGTCTGCTTTCAAAGCCAGCGATTTAGCCCAGTGTGCTAAACCAGCCCCACACAACACCAGGTTAAAGTCCAACGTGTTTGTTTCAAACACTAGCTTTCGGAGCACTGCTCCTTCCTCACCTGACGAAGGAGCTCCGAAAGCCAGTGTTTGAAACAAACATGTTGGACTTTGTGTCCTCTGGTTCTAGTTTTTCCTGCAAGTGGAACCATCCTCTCCACGTCAACTCTATCCAGGCCTCGCAGTATCCTGTAAGTTTCAATGAGATCCCCTCCATCTTTCGAAGCTCCATCGAGTACAGACCCAGAATCCTCATTTGACAAGATCTTCATTCCGGGCATCATTCTTGTGAACCTCCTCTGGACCCTCTCCAGCGACCTTAGATATTAATACGCATTAATACAGACCCTGGAATAATTAAAGAAAATGGGCGTGCTTAATAAATAACCTGTAAAGATTCAACTACCTGCAAAAACTCCCATTCAAAGTATCATCTTGCATCATTGACTTTGTCTATATATGTGGTTGTGGAACCCGTCTCTTCATTCACCTGAGGAAGGAGCTGCGCTCCGAAAGCTGGTGATTCGAAACAAACCTGTTGGACATTAACCTGGTGTTGCAAGACTTCTTACTGTAATATTAAATAGGTGCATTTCTAAAAATGTGGATGTAAAATGAGAAGGTAAAGTGGCCCCTGTTACTGTAACTTGCTAAGGCTAATTAAAGAACGAGGACCAATTGAGCCGGGAGGTTTTTGTTAGCCAATGTAGGGCTGTGTGAATGTTCAGAACCTCAAGCTAATATTTGGAAGTGGCAGCAGGCTCACGGTGAAACCCAGTAAGTCTTGTAACTTGGAACAATGCGATTTAAGGGGCAGCACGGTAGCATTGTGGTTAGCGCAATTGCTTCACAGCTCCAGGGTCCCAGGTTCGATTCCCGGCTTGGGTCACTGTGTGCGGAGTCTGCACATCCTCCCCATGTCTGCGTGGGTTTCCTCCGGGTGCTCCGGTTTCCTCCCACAGTCCAAGGATATGCAGGTTAGGTGGATTGGCCGTGATAAATTGCCCTTAATGTCCAAAATTGCCCTTCGTGTTGGGTGGGGTTACTGGGTTATGGGGTGGAGTTGTGGGCTCGGGAAGGGTGCTCTTTGCAAGAGCCGGTGCAGACTCGATGGGCCGAATGGCCTCCTTCTGCACTGGAAATTCTATTGCAAATAATAATTGTGAGAAATGAAATGAAATGAAAATGGCTTATTGTCACGAGTAGGCTTCAAAGAAGTTACTGTGAAAAGCCCCTAGTCGCCACATTCCGGCGCCTGTCCGGGGAGGCTGGTACGGGAATCGAACCGTGTTGCTGGTCTGCTTTGAAAGCCAGCGATTTAGCCCAGTGTGCTAAACCATGAAGGCAGTGCTGCGGATAATCTAGAATGCAGTCGCTTTCGATGGCTGAGTGTTTGAGCATAATCCCAGCCAGGGCAAAGAATCACTCCAGTTAATCTGAAGAGAGTTTTTGCCAACAGGCGCAATGCTGTGTGAATGGCGGGGCAGCCCGTCAACTTAGCTTTGGAAAGGGGACAAAGTTAACTGTGGTGCCAAGTAGGTATCCATTAATTACTGTCAACTCACGCATAAATGTCTGTGTTTTCTCCACGATGAAGCAAATAATTTTCCCAGATGTTTTCCATCACGTTTCTCCTTTTCAAAGCTTGTCGCTTACTATTGAGAGAATTTGAATATTGAAGTAGGGCTGTTATGCTTTAGGTGTACAGGAAACAGGCGAGTCTGTACCTGGAGTATTGTGTACACTATTGGGATCCTTGTTTGAGGGAGGATGTAAATGTGCGAGATGCAGTTCTGAGAAGGTTTACTGATACCAGGAATGGGCAAGTTGTCTTATGAGGAAAGTTGGGCTAGGTTTCATCTGCTGGAGTTCAGAAGATTGGGGGGCAACTCGATTGAATCCTTTAGGATGCTGAGGGGCACTGATAGGAGGGATGGGGAGAGGATGTTTCCTCTTGTGGGAAAATCTAGAACCTAAACTCTTTTAAAGTGGGCAGCACCGTCGCACAGTGGTTAGCGCAACTGCTTCACGGGTCCCAGGTTCGATTCCCGGCTTGGGTCACTGTCTGTGCGGAGTCTGCACGTTCTCCCCGTGTGCGTGGGTTTCCTCCGGGTGCTCCGGTTTCCTCCCACAGTCCAAAGATGTGCAGGTTAGGTGGGTTGGCCATGATAAATTGTCCCTTAGTGTCCAAAATTACCCCTTGTGTTGGGTGGGGTTACGGGGATAGGTTGGAGATGTGGGCTTGGGTAGGGTGCTCTTTCCAAGAGCCGGTGCAGACTCGATGGGCCAAATGGCCTCCTTCTCTACTGTAAATTCTATGAAAAAAAACAGGCTTTGGCAAAGAGTCATCGGACTGGAAACTTTGACAAAGAGTCATCGGGCTCGAAACGTTAGCCCTTTTCTCTCCCTACAGATGCTGCCAGACCTGCTGAGAATTTCCAGCATTTTCTCTCTCTCTCTCTCTCTTTTAAACAGCAGCTGGATATGTACCTTAAGTGCTGTAAACTACAGGGAAATGGATAGGGTGCAGGAAGGTGGGATTAGAAAGGGGTGTCCTCTGGGCTGGCATAGACAAGATGGGCCGACTGATCTCCCCCTGTGCTGTAACTTTTCTATGGTTCTATGGGTGAAACATGATGATTGTCAGATTTAAAATGCATGCAGGGAGGTCAAACAAAACTAATTGCCTTGGTTGCAAAATCAGTGCGAACATCCATTGATGCCTCTATGTATTTATGTACCTGTGTGCAGATTGTGAATCCCGAATAGATTATTCCTAAATGCAGATAGATTAACAGACAGAGAGAGATAGGTGTGAAAATGAATGGGTGCAACGCATAGGCAAAGTGGAGTCTGTCACTGTGAATAATCAATAATTCAATCCGGAGGTTTTTGTTAACTAGCGTAGGACTGTGTGAATACTGGGAACTTCAAGACCATTTTTGGAAGTGGAACACAGCTCATTGTGGAACCTAGTAAGTGTTTCTTTTGAAAGAATATTATTACAAATGCAAGCAAGGAAGATATGTCAAGAATAATTCAGCAAGTATAATAATTCTCTTGCTGCGAGATATTGAGTGGTTGAAGTGAGACTGAGGGTAAAGTGGTAGTTAGGCAGTTGGGAAGCAGGACTCTCAAGTTGTTGTAGAAGGATAAGTTACTGTGTGAATGCTGGAGGTTACAGTAAAATGGTCTTTGGACGTGGAACCGCAGTGATTGTTAATCCCGGTAAGGCAAAAAAGCTTGTTCCTCAGAATGATTACATCATTTTTTTTGCAAAATAGTCATAGATACTGGCCAGGAAATGTACAGATGCTCAATCACCAAGTTGATGGTAGCATCCTGGTTAGCACAATTGCTTCACAGCTCCGGGTCCCAGGTTCGATTCCCGGCTTGGGTCACTGTCTGTGCGGAGTCTGCACGTCCTCCCTGTGTGTGTGCGTGGGTTTCCTCCGGGTGCTCCGGTTTCCTCCCACAGTCCAAAGATGTGCAGGTTAGGTGGATTGGCCATGCTAAATTGCCCTTAGTGTTGGGTGGGGGTATTGGGTTATGGGGATAGAACATAGAACAAAGAAATTTACAGAACAGAAACAGGCCCTTCGGCCCTCCCTAGCCTGCGCCGATCCAGATCCTTTATCTAAACCTGTTGCCTATTTTCCAAGGTCTACTTCTCTCTGTTCCCCACCCGTTCATATATCTGTCCAGATGCATCTTAAATGATTCTCTCGTACCCGCCTCTACCACCTCCGCTGGCAAAGCGTTCCAGGCACCCACCACCCTCTGCGTAAAAAACTTCCCACGCACATCTCCCTTAAACTTTCCCCCTCTCACCTTGAAATCGTGACCACTTGTAATTGACACCCCCACTCTTGGGAAAAGCTTGTTGCTATCCACCCTGTCCATA
Organism: Scyliorhinus canicula; assembly: GCF_902713615.1. Lineage (NCBI taxonomy): Eukaryota > Metazoa > Chordata > Chondrichthyes > Carcharhiniformes > Scyliorhinidae > Scyliorhinus > Scyliorhinus canicula. The sequence continues at coordinate 252,920 of NW_024055500.1, forward strand.
CCTCGCATAATTTTGTAGACCTCAATCAGGTCCCCCCTCAACCTCCGTCTTTACAATGAAAACAATCCTAAAGAAAGAAAAACAATCCTAAAGAAAGGTGGAGATGTGGGCCTGATTTGGCTGCTCCTTCTAAGAGCTGGTGCAGACTCGATGGGCCGAATGGCCTCCTTCTGCACTGTAAATTCTATGATAATAATAAGACATATTCGTACATGGACTAAATATGTAATGACATCATAGGACATTGGTTGAACCTGAATGAGATGTCAAATATGCAATATTCAATTGTTTTAATAAATTGGCGGATCGATAATCCATAAATATAATTTACAATTAATTCTGGAGATAGTCTATGTTCTTGCATCAACTGTAATCCCAGATTATGGTCCATTAGTCCAGGTGCTGGTTTAGCTCACTGGGCTAAATAGCTGGCTTGTGTTGCAGCACAGGTTCAATTCCCATACCAGCCTCCCTGAACAGGCGTCGGAATGTGGTGACTAGGGGCTGTTCACAGTAACTTCACTGAAGCCTACTCGTGACAATAAGCCATTAATATTATTTCAGATGGAGAGTGGGACCTCTGGTGCACGAGTAATGATGTCTGACCCAATGTCCGTCCACTGGCTTCCTTAAGTTGATTGAAGTTGTGTTAAGTTTTGAATCATTTGCCTGGGAAACTAAATTTATGATTTAACAGTTAATATGCACCCTAATTATTCACCTATATGCAGAGTTGCATAGACGCCTGTTCGGGGAGGCTGGTACGGGAATTGAACCCACGCTGCTGCCTTGTTCTGCATTACAAGCCAGCGATTTGGCCCAGTGTGCTAAACCAGCCCAATATATAACCAAGGGAATAATTCAGGAAAGTGGTAAGCGAGTGCATGCACCACCACAAGCAAACCTGCTCTCCAACAGGGCGTAATGGCCAAATATTAACCCTTCAACAGAAAGAAACCAACTAAAGTCCCGGGAGTTAATCTGAAGGAGGTTTCTGCTAAAGGACCCAACACTGTGTGAATGTCGGCAATGAGCTGATCTTTGGAAAGGGCACAAAACTATTGGTGGAGCCAGGTAGGAGATCGTTCATAACATATCCAGGAACTGGGACGTTGGGAAATAAACCGAGTGTCAATTTCACTCTCCTTAAATTGAGATGAGACGAGTTTAAGTTTCTGAACTCGGGGAGTAAGGTGCACATGTCTGTCCTCTGGAATGAATCAAGGGCTTCCTCCGGTACGTGCAACATTCCTGAATAATGGAGTGTGGCACTTGCTCTCCTGAAAAAAATGAAGTGAAACGAAAATGGCTTATTGTCACAAGGAGGCTTCAAAGTGAAGTTACTGTGAAAAGCCCCTAGTCGCCACATTCCGGCGCCTGTTCGGGGAGGCCGGTACGGGAATCGAACCGTGCTGTTGGCCTGCCTCGGTCCGCTTTCAAAGCCAGCGATTTAGCCCAGTGTGCTAAACCAGCCCCTGATCTCGTGTGGATTATTTGAGGCGAGCAGTGTGTGTGTGTGTGTGGGGCGAAGAGGCAGCTGGACAAATGGAACAGGCAGCAAGAAATAGGAGGGAGTGCAGAGGGAGATTGATTAGGGATGTTGGGAGGGATGGAAAGTTTCAGCTACGGGGAGGGACTGGGGGTGTATTCCCCGGACCAGAGGAGGCTGAGTGGGGGGAGAGGGGGAGGGGGAGGTTGGGGGAATCTGATAGCGTTGCAAAAAAAAATGCTGCGAGGCATAGATGTAGATCGTAAGAATATTTTCCCCATGGATGAGGTGCGTAAGACGTCAAGGCATAGTAGCTATGGAGCAAGCACTGGTAAATGGGATTAGTATAGATTGGTATTTTATGGTCAATTTGGCGTGGAGGCCGAATGGCCTGTTTATGTGCTGTATGACTCTATAATTCTATAACTCTATGACTGTTTGCTTGGAGTAGATAAAGGGGAAAGGCGTGTATGTGGCTCAACTCGTGAAATAGACCATTTGGATGTGATAGCTTGCCTGTTTGCTGCACATCCTCTCCCATAATATTCCTTAATTTAAAAAATAATTCATGAACATTGAGCCAATATGATTGCCAAGGGATGCCTGCATTAAGTCATCATTCCTATCAATATACAAATGAGTAGATGAAAATATATGTGTAAATGAAAAGGTAAAATAGGTGCATGGTTCATTTAACTGTGACGATGTGCAATGGATAGGGCAGCACGGTGGCGCAGTGGTTAGCACTGTGGCCTCACGGTGCCGAGGTCCCAGGTTCCATCCCGGCTCTGGGTCACTGTCCGTGTGGAGTTTGCACATTCTCCCCGTGTTTGCGTGGGTTTCGCCCCCAAAAATGTGCAAGCTAGGTGGATTGGCCACGCGAAATTGCCCCTTAATTGGGAAATATGGGTACTCCAAATTTATTTTTTTTAAAAGATGGTCATTAAATCGGAAGGTTTTAGTGAGGCACACTAGCGTTGTCTGCAGTATACGGACAAGCTTATTTTGGAAGAGGGACCAATCTCATTGTGGAATCCAGTAAGTGATCGAATTTGTAAGAATAACAATAGAAGGCCAATTAAAAATAAATATGGCCTTGCCATGATTAATCTAGGAAAGATAAAAATTGGATCCCTTCGGCCAGTCAATGAGTTTGAGAATAAGTGAGCATTGATACCAGTGGTACATTGGAATAAACGCTCTTCAGAGTTCTTGTAAAGGGAAAAGCTACTGTGTGGATGCATCCGGACACAGTAAAATGATATTTGGAAGAGGCACAAAACTCACTGTTAATCCTGGTAAGATCTCATTTATTGCTCTTCAAGGTAATATGTCAACAAGTTTATAAGCAATTTCTGAATTGGAACATAGAGAAATACAGCACAGAACAGGCCCTTCGCCCACGATGTTGTGCCGAACTTTTGTCCCAGATTAAGAACAAATTAATCTACACTCCATCATTCTACCGTAATCCATGTAGCTATCCAATAGCCGCTTGAAGGTCCCTAATGTTTCCGACTCAACTACTTCCACAGGCAGTGCATTCCATACCCCCACTACTCTCTGGGTAAAGAACCTACCTCTGACATCCCCCCTATATCTTCCACCATTCACCTTAAATTTATGTCCCCTTGTAATGGTTTGTTCCTCCCGGGGAAAAAGTCTCTGACTGTCTACTCTATCTATTTCCCTGATCATCTTATAAACATCTATCAAGCCGCCCCACATCCTTCTGAAAAAAATGAGATGAAAATCAGTTATTGTCACGAGTAGGCTTCAAATGAAGTTACTGTGAAAAGCCCCTAGTCACCACATTCCGGCGCCTGTCCGGGGAGGCTGGTACGGGAATCGAACCGTGCTGCTGGCCTGCTTTAAAAGCCAGCGATTTAGCCCAGTGAGCTAAACCAGCCCCTTCTCCGTTCTAATGAGAAAAGGCCGAGCACCCTCAACCTTTCCTCGTAAGTCCTACTCTCCATTCCAGGCAACATCCTGGTAAATCTCCTTTGCACCTTTTCCAAAGCTTCCACATCCTTCCTAAAATGAGGCGACCAGAACTGCACACAGTACTCCAAATGTGGCCTGACCAAGGTTTTGTACAGCTGCATCATCACCTCACGGCTCTTAAATCCAATCCCTCTGCTAATGAACGCTAGCACACCATGGGCCTTCTTCACGGCTCTATCCACTGGAGTTTTAACTTTCAAAGATCTATGAACACAGACCCCAAGGTCTCTCTGCTCCTCCACTTTGCCAAGAACCCTACCGTTAACCCTGTATTCCGCATTCATATTTGTCCTTCCGAAATGGACCACCTCACACTTGTCAGGGTTAAACTCCATCTGCCACTTCTCAGCCCAGCTCAAAATTCTGCTCAAACATTCCAGAAGTGTGTGAAACCAACTGAGCCCAAAGTGAATGGAAAGAGAGGGGAGTTAGCAAAATCAGCATTGGCTAATAGAGCATGGATCATTTTGGCAATAATATTTACACTTAGACTAGGTCAAACATCTGGACTGACAGATAAAGCTGCCTAAATGTTGTTGACAAGCTCATATTTATATTTGAAATGAACCTGAAAGTCGAACCTATTAACTGAAGTTTAATTCTGAATGAACAACAATGACAATGGTCTAAACAATACTTTGTTAGCCAATACCATCAGTTATTTACCACTGGAGTATAAAGGCAAAGAGGTGTTACTTCAAGGTACTAATGAGGCTGTAGTTACAGTTACTGTGGACAGTTTAGGGTCCACTTATTTAAGGGATTATACATCATTAGAGGCAGCACAGAGGAGGTTTATTAGGATGACCCCAGGGACAGAAATATGAGGAAAGATTCATAGATGGAATTTGCAGTGCGGAAGGAGGCCATTCGGCCCATCGAGTCTGCACCGGCCCTTGGAAAGCGCACTCCACCCAAGCCCACACACCTCCACCCTATCCCCGTAACCCAGTAACCCCACCCAACCCTTTTGGACACCCAAGGGCAATTTAGCGCGGCCAATCCACCCTAACCTGCACATCTTTGGACTGTGGGAGGAAACCGGAGCACCCGGAGGAAACCCACGCACACACAGTGACCCAAACCGGGAATCGGACCTGGGACCCCATGAGCTGTGAAGCGACAGTGCTAGCTACTGTGCTGCAGAGAAATAAGACCAGATAAGACTTGAAATGAAAACGAAAATGACTTATTGTCACGAGTAGGCTTCAAATGAAGTTACTGTGAGAAGCCCCTAGTCGCCACATTCCGGCCCCTGTTCGGGGAGGCCGGTACGGGACTGAATGGGAGTCGAGCAGCTGAATCATTGAAGAATGAGCAAGTACTTTTTGTTGAGGGGTTTAATAGTGTGTGAATACTAACTCATACAACTTGATATTTGGAGCTGGGACAACACTCACAGTTCAACCCAGTAAGTAATTTTTCATCTCAATATCCGTTCATTTTCTCCCTCCAATCAGCTGTCAAATAAATTGCATTAAGTCGCTTCTTTGCATTTCCATAATTGGGCAATTTCAAACTCCTGTCCAGCAGAATTGACGCTGTCTTTCTTTAAACCACCAGCACTGAGGTGGGTGCAATTTCTGACTCTCCAAATAACGTGAAGAGTTAGTTAGTCCTCAGATTCGAACCTACGGTCTTACAATTTTGGCAGTATTCACTGAACAGCAGTTCCTTGATGCGATGAGCTGACGCGTTGCGTTGATTTGCAACATTTTCCATCGCTCTCAATTTTCCGCTCAAGGGCTCTGCAGGAATCGTACATGAAACCGAACTGGTCTATATTTCTGCTTTGCGAAACAGTGTCGCAACACTGAGCAACTGCAGCCCCATGACTCGTGGTCGGTCTTTGCTCGAGTTGAGAAGATTGGTGTGGGTTTAATTTTCAATAAAGAGATGCCAAAAATGGTTCACCCAGTGTGATGATCAACCGGTAAATCAGAAACCGCTCTCAAATGTGTACTGCTTCAATTCAATCCGGATGGCACGGTAGCACAGCGGTTAGCACTGCTGCCTCACAGCTCCAGGGACCCGGGTTCAATTCCAGCCTTGGGTGACTGTGTGGAATTTTCACATTGAGTATAAGAATTGGCAAGTCATGTTGCAGCTGTATAGAACCTTAGTTAGGCCACACTTGGAGTATAGTGTTCAATTCTGGTCGCCACACTACCAGAAGGATGTGGAGGCTTTAGAGAGGGCGCAGAAGAGATTTACCAGGATGTTGCCTGGTATGGAGGGCATTAGCTATGAGGAGCGGTTGAATAAACTCGGTTTGTTCTCACTGGAACGACGGAGGTTGAGATGCACCATAGAAAGCATTCTTTCTGGTTGTATCCCAGCCTGGTATGGAGCCTGCTCTGCCCAAGACAGCAGGAAACTACAAAAGGTCGTGAATGTAGCCCAGTCCATCACACAAACCAGCCTCCCATCCATTGACTCTATCTATCATTCCCGCTTCCTCAGAAAGGCAGCCAGTGTAATTAAGGACCCCCACGCACCCCGGACATACTCTCTTCCACCTTCTTCCGTCAGGAAAAAGATATGAAAGTTTGAGGTCGCATACCAACCGACTCAAGAACAGCTTCTTCCCCACTGCCATCAGACTTTTGAATGGACCTACCTCGTAATAAGTTGATCTTTTCTCTGCAACGTGCTATAACTGTAACATTATATTCTGCAGTCTCTCCTTCCTTCCTTATATACGGTATGCATTGTTTGTCCAGCATGCAAGACCCAATACTTTTCACTGTAGACATGTGACAATAATAAATCAAATCAAATCTAAAATAGAAATGGCTCATCAAATCTCAATGGCCATTTAAAAACCCTTTGGACCGTCTCTTGCTTGTAGCAAGTGGAACCCTTCCCAGAAGGGCTAAATGAGCCACCAGAGTTAATCTGAATAGGGTTTTTGCTCAAGGGTGCCCTGCTGTGTGAATATTGGAGTTAACAATCAGCTTATCTTTGGAGAAGGGACGACAGTAACTGTGGAGCCAAGTAGGTGTTCCATATTAATTATACTCTATCTATTCTAGATATAGATCTGAATGTTCTCTGTACTGCCTGTGCTTGTGTGGTGGAGCCATTGTCGAGGGCAATAAATGATTAATGGGCAGAGGTACAGGGAACATGCCAGGCAGATGGCATTAAGTCATGATGCTCATTTGGAGAGCTGGAGCGCACACAAAGGGCCAAACGGCCTCCTTCTGCACCGTAACAATTCTGCGATTCTGCGTGTGTGTAGCACATTATGACGGGAATTCTCCGGGAGTTAGGAAATACCATTGGCAAGGCGCGGGAAGAAATAATCTCACCACTAGCGATTGGCCAGGAAACATGGGGCTGGGGAACTGAATAATCCGACCCTATAGATCCGTATATATAATATATGTGCATATATATATATATATATATATGACATGAATTGCTGGGAGGAGATATTAGATAGACGAGGGTTGTTTTTCTTAGAACAGAAGGGGTGATCTAACTGAGGTGTACCGAATAATGTGGGATCGAGACAGAACGATTTGTTTATCTGAGCCGAAGGGGGCATAGATTTAAGGAGATCGGTAAAAGGGTTCAGAAGGAAATGGGACAATTATACTGTATATAAATAGATATGATTGCACGTGTACACATATGTACAATTACATATAGATATGCATGTGTGCGTGTACATAATATACAATTACATACAAATATGTATGTGTGCGTACACATGGATACAATTACATACAAATATGTATGAGTGTGTGCACATGTATACAATTACATACAAATATGTATGTATGTGCAGACATGGATACAATTACATACAAATATATGTGTACACACATACAAATAGACACAAATACATGAGTGTGAACACATATTTTAAAATGCACACAAATATATATGTATATATAAATAAATGGTGATATATCTGTAAAATAAACGGTGATATGAGTAACGGAAGGGTGGGCAAAGACTATTAATGAACACGGAAGGTATGTGTGAGGTAGTGTATGGCTGTGTGAGTGTTGCAAACTCCAAGCTGACATTTGGACGTGGGACAAGTTAGTCGAACCCAGTGAGTGTCGGAACCAGAAGGATTGTTGGCGTAAGGTTGTTTGATAGACATTAAAGGTAAATAATCACCACGGGAATTCGAGAAGGAATGAACATCAGAAGGCGGGGTTATTTTGACTCATCGTCAGTGAATGAAAGTGTGAGAGTGGTACATTGGGACCCCAGCACTATCTTGTGTTTTTGGAATGGGATACGTTACCCTGGGGGTTTTGGAGGATTGGGTCAATTACTCTTCAGAGGCAGTGACACGGCCATTGTTAATGCTGGGAAGAACTCGTTCGACTTATTCCTCAAAAGGACCTCGTGGATTAGTTTGCAATTATAAATTCTGGTCAAAATAATGTCTTGAATGTCAATAAAATCGAAGAGGGACGAGCTTAAATTAAACTATAGTCTTACGGTAGCAAAAATAGGAAGGCAGGATCATTTTTGAATGGGTGTAAATTGAGAGAGATGGATACTCAGCGAGACCTTGCTGTCCTTGTGCATCAGTCGCTGAAAGTAAGCGCGCAGGTACAGCAGGCGGTAAAGAAGGCAAATTGCATGTTGGATGTCATAGCGAGAGGATTTGAGTACAGGAATAGGGATGTTTTACTGCCATTGTATAGGGCATTGGTGAGGCCACACCTGGAGTATTGTGTGCAGTTTTGGTCTCCTTCTCTGAGGAAGGATGTTCTTGCAATGGAGGGAGTGCAGCGAAGGTTTACCAGGCTGATTCCTGGGATGGCGGGGCTGTCATGTGAGGAGAGATTGAGTCGGTTAGGATTATATTCATTGGAGTTCAGAAGAGTGAGAGAGGATCTCATAGAAACGTCTAAATTTCTGACAGGATTAGACAGGGTAGATTAAAAAGAATGTTCCCGATGGTGGGGGAGGGGGGTGGGTGGGGGGGAAGGGTCCAGAACTAAGGACATAGTTTGAGGATAAGGGGTAAACCTTTTAGGACTGTGGTGAGGAGAAATGTCTTCACCCAGAGAGAGGTGAAGCTGTGGAATTCACTATCACAGAAAGTAGCTGAGGCCACAACGTTGTGGAATTTCGAGAAGGAATTAGATAGAGCTCTTGGGGATAAAGGGATGAAGGGATATTGGGGGAAGGTGGGATCAGAGTACTGAACTTGATGATCAGCCATGATCAGAATGAATGGCGAGGTAGACTTGAAGGGCTGAATGGCCTCCTCCTGATTCTATTTTCTATTAATGTCCCTCTGGTCCCTTATCCTCAAACTATGACCCCTGGTTCTGGACTCCCCCACCATCGAGAACATTCTTTCTGAATCCACCCTCTCTCGGGGGATATGAAATGAAACAATGGAATGAAAATGAAAATCGCTTATTGTCACGAGTCAGCTTCAAATGAAGTTACTATGAAAAGCCCCTAGTCGCCACATTCCGGCGCCTGTTCGGGGAGGCTGTTGCGGGAATTGAACCGTGCTGCTGGCCTGCCTTGACAGCCAGCGATTTAGCCCTATGCTAAACCAGCCCCAGCGTATCAGAGTAATATCAGAGTAAAGAGTCGCCCATTTAACACAGATGAGGAGGAATTTCTTCTCCCTGAGGATTGTCATAACGGATGAGTCATGATCTCATTGAAGGGCGGGGCAGACAGGATGGGCTGAATGGGCTGCTTCTGCTCCTACATCTTATGGCCTTATCGTCCAGGTGTACCCGAGGGTTCCGAATGCAGAATGGACACTGTCCCTAAGCAGAACTGTCCCTTGGGCAGCTCGGTAGCATTGTGGATAGCGCAATTGCTTCACAGCTCCAGGGTCCCAGGTTCAATTCCCGGCTGGGTCACTGTCTGTGCGGAGTCTGCACGTTCTCCCCGTGTCTGCGTGGGTTTCCTCCGGGTGCTCCGGTTTCCTCCCACAGTCCAAAGATGTGCAGGTTAGGTGGATTGGTCATGCTAAATTGCCCTTAGTGTTCAATAAAAAAGATTGGGTGGGGTTACTGGGTTATGGGGATAGGGTGGAGGCGTGGGCTTGGGTAGGGTGCTCTTTCCAAGAGCCGGTGCAGACTCGATGGGCCGAATGGCCTCCTTCTGCACACTGTAAATTCTATCTATGTAAGAACGCACTGGTTAGCTCTCAGCTAACAAAGTTTCGCACCAACCAGCCTCGGGGCTAGTTTAGCACAGTGGGCTAAACAGCTGATTTGTAGTCCTGCACCATGCCAGCAGCGCGGGTTCAATTCCCGTACCGGCCTCCCCGAACAGGCGCCGGAATGTGGCGACTAGGGGCTTTTCACAGTGACTTCATTTGAAGCCTACTTGTGACGATAAGCGATTATTAATTTTGGACAGTGAGAAATGAAATGAAAATGAAGTGAATGGAGCATGATGTCTCAGTTTGGCACGTTATAACACCTGATGACTTCAACCCTAACTCAGGAGGCCCTTCCTTACCCCTTCTCATTTTGCCCTCCACAGAATCCGATTATTCAGAACCATCCGTCTACGTCCTGCCTCCGAGGGGGAATCAGCCGAACGTTTCCCCCGTGTGCCTGGTGACGGATTATTTCCCCAACAACGTAAGCGTGTCCGTGAAGAATGGGGCCGCCAGCCAGGAACGAAACCATTCGTATGCCTCGCTCTCCATCGCAGATCGCAGCTACAGCATGGTGGGATTCCTGAACAGCCCTGCAAGCCAGCAGGATGAGAAATTTGAATGTACAGTTGGAGGGGAATGGAGGACATTGCCCGAAGCTGGTGAGTTGCTCTGCTTTTTAATAATACTCGTACGGGAATTACAAATCATTTATTGGGATGGTGTCAATTATCCATGTCATTCTCATTTCAGCTCAAGTCAAGAGGCAGTGCATAGCTGTTGAGGAAGATAGTGATGGCGGTGAGTATACCATGTGTTTGCGTACCTATGTGTATGTCTGCGTGTTTGTGCACGTTTTGTCTGTGTGCCTCTGTGTGTGTGAATACCTTTGTGCACACTCAAGTTCATAAATCATTGTGCGTGAGTAACAGTGTGTGTGTGTGTAAGTCTTTGTGGGTGTGTTTGTGTCGGCGAATGTGAGGGACTTTGCACTGAAGTTGAAGAATGAAATGAACATCGCTTATTGTCACGAGTAGGCTTCAATGAAGTTACTGTGAAAAGCCCCTAGTCGCCACATTCCGGCGCCTGTCCGGGGAGGCTGGTACGGGAATCGAACCGTGCTGCTGGCCTGCTTGGTCTGCTTTAAAGTCAGAGATTTAGCCTGGTGAGCTAAACCAGCAGAAGATGGGCAGCAGGGTAGCATGGTGGTTAGCATAAATGCTTCACAGCTCCAGGGTCCCAGGTTCGATTCCCGGCTGGGTCACTGTCTGTGTGGAGTCTGCACGCCTCCCCCTGTGTGCGTGGGTTTCCTCCGGGTGCTCCGGTTTCCTCCCATTGTCCAAAGATGTGCGGGTTAGGTGGATTGGCCATGCTAAATTGCCCTTAGTGTCCTAATAAAAGTAAGTTTAAGGGGGGGGTTGTTGGGTTATGGGTATGAGAATGACAAATGGGTATGGGTATGGGGTGGATACGTGGGTTTGAGTCGGGTGATCATGGCTCGGCACAACATTGAGGGCCGAAGGGCCTGTTCTGTGCTGTACTGTTCTAAGATGCTGAAGTGTGTGTGTGTGTGTGTGTGTGTGTTTATGCATGTGTGTGCCTGTGAATGTGTTTTCGCATGTTTGTTTTTACGTGTGTGAGTGCGTGCATGCATGGTGGTGTGTCTGTGTGCCCAAGTATGTGTGTGTGTGTTGAGTTTGTGGACGCATGATGGTGTGTCTGTGTATTCAAGTGTCAAGTGTGTGGTGGCGTGTTTGTGGCCAAGTCTGTATGTGTGTGTGAGTGTGGGCATGGATGGTGGTGTGTTTACGTGTCCAAGTGTGTGTGTGTGAGTGTGAGCTTTTGCATGCATGGGTGATGTGTGTATGTGTCCAAATGTGTGTGTGTGTGTGTGTGTGTGTGTGTGCATGGTGGTGTGTTTGAGCCCAACTGTGTGTGTGTGTGTGTGTGTGTGTGTGTGTGTGTGCGTGTATGAGTTGTGAGCTGGAAGCAGTGCTCCCGTTCCCTCCCATTCTGTGTGCGCATCAATGTGGAGGAAGGGTTCCCTTTGTGACGAAGGCGGTTTGCTCATTCTCTGCAATTGCTTCTTCTTCCCGCAGTCGAACACTTGAACACCCTTTCCCTGACAGTCATCGGATTGCGAATTCTCTTCTTAAAAAGCATCGTCTTCAACGCCTTGATGACCTTTCGGATCTGGGTCTCATAAAGGTGAGTGACAACACTTTGCAAACTCGCCACCAAAGATTGGGAGCTCCCCTTCACACATCCTGCTTTGCCAAGTTGACCCATCAGTCCTTCAGGCGCACAGCAGTGTTGCCGAATCTTTTCTACGTTGTTCATTCATGGGGTGATAGAATCGCGACAGGGCCGAAGGAGGCCATTCAGCCTATCTAGTCGGCACCAACCCTCTGAAAGAACACCCTACTTAGGCCGCATCCCCAGCCTCTATCCCCTGCAACCCCCACCTTACCGTTGTACACGAAGGGAGAATTTAGCATGGCCAATCCACCTAACCTGCACGTCTTTGGACTGTGGGAGGAAACCGGAGCACCCGGAGGAAACCCACGCAGACCCGGGGAGAGCGTGCAGACTCCGCACAGACAGTGACCCAAGCCAGGAATCGAACCTGGGACCCTGGTGCTGAAAGGCAGCAGTGCTAACCACTGTGCTGCCATGCCACCGATGTCGCCCATCCCTAATTGTCCTTGAACTAAATGACCACGTCAGTGGGGAGTCAATAAAGAGTCAACCACATCGCTGTGTGGATCTGGAGTCACATGTAGGCCAGACAGGGTAAGGACGGCAGATTTCCTTCCCATAAGGGACCAAATGGCTTTTTGCCACAATCGATAATGGTTTTCTGGGCATCCTTTGATTTTTAATTCCGCCATCTGCCAGTGTGGGATTCGAACCCCGGGCGCCCAGAGCAACCTCCTGGGTCTCCGGATTACTACTCCAGCCCGGAATGTCAATTGAATCCGAAGTCTAGAATTGGACCCAGCCCCCATCTTTGCTGGAGAGAGTGTCGTGACTTTGTCGACCGTCAGCAAGTCCGAGCAGCTGCCCAGTGTCCCAGCTATCACCATTGACCGCTGTAAAAAGTCGCCTGTTCAACAATGCAATTGCTGTCGAACCGGAACAGAGGCAAATGCCAGGGGCGGCACGTGGGCGCAGTGGCTAGCGCTGGGACTAAGGCGCTGAGGACCCCGGTTCGAATCCCGGCCCTGGGTCACGGTCCGTGTGGAGTTTGCACATCCTCCCCGTGTCTGCGTGGGTTTCCCCCGCCCCCCCACAACCCAAAAGGATGTGCCGGTTCGGTGGATTGGCCGTGCTAAATTGCCCCTTAATTGGGGAAAAAAATATTTGGGTACTCTAAATTTAAAAAGGAAAACAAAAACGAGGCAATTGTCGTTAACCCTCAACAGTGCCATTGCCGAGAATCCCTAACAAAGTAATTAATAAGGCATCGGCATAATGGCGGATGGGAGGAAGTTAGTGTGGTACCAACATTGGCATGGACAACTGGAGGCCAAAGACCTGCTCCTCATAGTTTTACAGCACAAAACGAGGCCCTTCGGCCCATTGTCTCTGTGCTAGCCATCAAGCACATATCCATTCTAATCCCTATTTCTGTGCTCCAATTCGTTTTATTTGATACGATACGGCAATCATGCTCTGGACTAAAACCATCTCTTACATCTCTCTCCTCACCAGATAGACCATCGAGCACAAGACCAGGACAGACCACAAGGCCGTGGCCAAGACCTGGAAGACCTTTGTTACCGCCTGGTGATGGCTCCAATGAAGGGCGACATGCCACATGTCAAAAACATATATGTGTTTGTATGTGTCAGTCACCATCCTCATGAATGTAGCATTGCATAATGTTCATCCGTCCGATTCAAAGGACGGTGTCGCTTATTGAGCATAATCTCTTGCATGTACAGTTTCTGGTAAAACCCTCCTCATACTTATCTTTGTTGCTGTCTGAGCATATATTAAAAGTATCGGCTGTGTTATTGGAAGATGTACATTTAATCGTCTCTGTACATTCAGTAGTATAGTCATTTTTTTTTGTACAGTGCTTGAGTATCGCTACAACAGAACCTGCCAATCAATCTGTGCTCACTTCCCATGAAGTAGAAATTGTTGTTCTCTTCGCCATTTAGCACCTACGCGCGAATCTGATGAGTGCCAGATTAAAAGCTTCGACAGCATTGTCTGGTTCTATCAGCAATACATTAAGGCTCACGGCCGAGCTCTTAGAATATTGACATCCTGCAGTGCTGGAGTGCAGGGCATCGGGGGAATAAAAACAGGACCCATGAACGTACGAGATTGGAGCAGAAGTCGGCCATTCGGCCCATCGGGCCTGCTCTGCCGTTCATGGCTGAACTGGTTGGAACATCCCTGACTCCCCCCCCCCCCCCCCACCCCCAACCCCCTCCCCGCACCAAGACACGAATGGCCAGAGTGGAAGATTGTAGACTCCCCCTGTACCAAAAGAGGCCTTTTGGCCCATTCATTGTCCTGCTGGCCCTATCCAACTTGTCCGCTGGTTCCCCCCCAACAGTCCTGGAAATGTATCCTCAACAAGTAGTCACCGAATCCTTCGGGAAGTTATCGTGGAGACAAATAATTCTCCCCGTGTCTGACTTGCCCACCTAATCCCGTTTGCCAACACTTGGCCCATAGCCTTGAATGTTAAGATGTTGCCAAGTGTTCATCCAGGTACTTTTTAAAGGATGTGAGGCAACCAGCCTCTACCCCCCTCCCAGGCAGTGCGTTCCAGATCGTCACCACCCTCTGGGTAGAAAGGTTTTTCCTCAAATCCTCCAAATCCCACCCCTCACCTTGAACTCGTGACCCCCTCGTAACCGACCCTTCAACGAAGGGGAACAGCTGCTCCCTATCCACCCTGTCCATGCCCCTCAATCAGGGCGCCCCCCTCAGTCTTCTCTGCTCCAGCGAAGACACCCCAAGCCTATCCAACCTCTCTTCGTAACTTCAATGTTCCACCCCAGGCAACATCCCGGTGAATCGCCTCTGCACTCCCGACTGGGGCCAGAAGGGGGAGCAATGCTAGCTCCTCCTGCCTCTCCACGTGAACTGGAATCTCTCATTCCCCCCACCCCCTCCCCAACCACCCACACCGGGTCCCTTCCAATAAACCTCCCCCGCTCCCTCTCCACAAAGCCCTAACATCCTCCCTAAAGCCTACCATCCAGAGTTGGAATGCACGTGCATGCGGTTGGAATTCACAAGTATTTTTGCAAACACGCCATGTTTCAAGTCTTTGTCACCCACCAATCCAACGTCAATTTATGAGACAACTTTATCCAGCAGGATGTAAATACTCTAAGAGATTGGTGCGAAGGAAGATGTATTGGCATCTTGCTGTGCCTGGAGAACATTGGTCAACATGTTTCGCTGTAGACATTCCAATGAGATGCTGCACGCTGTTTTTGATAAACGTTTCTTAGCATTGTTCCATTTATTGAAGTGCTTGCAAGATTTTCAAAATGGTGTCCTTCTCGAAATGCTTGCCAATAAAATACATTTGAATAGAATTGAAGTTCACCGTTGTTCATTTTGCCGCGTTCAGTCATATATCCTCCATTTGCAAAGGTGCATCTCCCTGCATATCACAAATCCAGTGTTTGTAGAAGCGTAGGAGCAGGGAGACGCCATTCGGCCCCTCGAGTCTGCTCCGCCATTCAATACGATCATGGCTGATCATCCAACTCAGTAGCCTAATCCCGCTTTCCCCCCCCACGTCCTTTGATCCCCTCCACCCGTGCGATATCTAAATGCTTCCTCAAAACATACAGGGACGACTTCTCCTTTCCTGAGACTAAGGGCGGGATTCTCCGACCCCTCGGTCGGGTTGAAGAATCGCCGGGAGGCTACGTGAATCCCGCCTCTCCGAAGCCGGCTGTGGAATTCTCCTGGTTCTGGTTTGGATTGGATTTGTTTATTGTCACGTGTACCGAGGTCCAGTGAAAAGTATTTTTCTGCGAGCAGCTCAACAGATCATTCAGTACATGGGAAGAAAAGGGAATTAAACAATTCAAGAAAATACAAGAAAATACATGAGAATACATAATAGGGCAACACAAGGTAGACAATGTAACTACATAAACACCGGCATCGGATGAAGCAGACATGGGTGTAGTGTTAATGAGGTCAGTCCATAAGAGGGTCATTTAGGAGTCTGGTGACAGTGGGGAAGAAGCTGTTTTTGAGTCTGTTCGTCCGTGTTCTCAGACTTTTGTATCTCCTGCCCGATGGAAGAAGTTGGAAGAGTGAGTAAGCCGGGTGGGAGGGATCCTTGATTATGCTGCCCGCTTTCCCCAGGCAGCGGGAGGTGTAGATGGAATCAATGGATGGGAGGCAGGTTCGTGTGATGGACTGGGTGGTATTCACGACTCTCTGAAGTTCCTTGCGGTCCTGGGCCGAGCAGTTGCCATACCCAGGCTGTGATGCAGCCCGATAGGATGCTTTCTATGGTGCATCTGTAAAAGTGTCTGCTTCACTTGATGTCTGTGCCTATGTATTTATATTGTGGTTTTATCGAATGTCCTGTTTTTCTACGAACGGGATGGTCTGCCTGGTCTGTATGCAGAACAATACTTTTTACTGTACCTCGGTACACGTGACAATAAACCTGAATCTAATTCACTCAGAGTGGTGGTGACAATCTGGCCCAGGAAGGTATGGAGCCTGGAAACTTCACAACCATTAAAACGCACTTGGATGGGCTGTTACTGGCCAGGGTTTCGAGAACCCCAAAGTGTATTGTGGAGTTCACCTGACCCACAACTTTTACTAGATTGTGGTGTGGGGAGCACACGGCCCACTCTACAGGTACAGCAGAAATGGAAAAGTATTTTTTAAAGCAGAACAATGTGTATTCGATGAACCCACCTTTTTGAAACATACAGTGAACATCTCAGCAACCATCAATTCAACTACAACCCCCAAAGAATACAACACTAAGTAATCCTTAATAATTTCCCAAGCAACATCCAGAAGACAAAAGAAACACCTTTCAACAGAAGCACATCAGGTTTACATTCACTACTGTGTATATTTCTAATTCTGAATTCACCAAATGATCAAGAGATAGTCTTTTGATGGCAGAGAGATCAGCAGTACAGCTGCTCCGTCTGGCTTCAGCTCCAACGCTGAAAACAAAACTAAAACACACCCTGCAGCAAACAGCCTAAAATGAAAGTAAAAAGCTGACAGACAGTCCAGCTCCACCCACACTCTGATGAACACCCATTTCTTAAAGGTACATTTCTTAAACACCCATTTCTTAAAGGTGCTCTCACATGACAGGGCACTTGAAACATCAGGGGCGGGAGTCTCCGGCGGCCGACGCCGGAATGGGGAAATGTGATTGGGCGGAGAATTGGCGTTGACGGCCAAATCGTGACGGTTTCACGCCGAATCACAATTCTCCACAGCGGCGTCAATGCGTTCCACTCCGCCCGTACAGTAAACAAGGTGAATCATTAGCGGCTGGAGCTTGTCAGCCTCCCGAGTGTCAATCACGGGCCTGGCGACTCCCGCATCGTCTCTCACTGGAATCGATTGTGTTCCATGCGGCGCCGGTGCTAGCCCCTCCGCAGACGCTGAGTCAGTCCAGGTGCGGCGCCATTTTTGCTGTCCTGAATCCTGCCCAGGCGCCAACGCTTAGTCCCAGGATCGAAGAATCCTGCCGCGCATTCCTGGATTATGGTACAAGTGAATGGGATTAGCGTGAGATGCGGGGCGGTTATTGTCAGGGTAGAGCCGATGGGCTGAAGGGTGTATTCTGTGCTCTATGGCTCTGTGAATCAATATGATGCAGTCACAGAGAGAGAGTGAGTGAAAGAGAGAGACAGCGGCCGGGATTCTCCGAGACACGGCGGGCAGGCCGTACCGTCGCCAAGGCGAGGCGTGAACCACTTCGGCATCGGGCCGTCCGGAAGGTGCAGAATCAAAGAACAAAGAAAAGTACAGCACAGGAACAGGCCCTTCGGCCCTCCAAGCCCGTGCCGCCCATGCTACCCGTCTAAACTAAAATCTTCTACGCTTCCGGGGTCCGTATCCCTCTATTCCCATCCTATCCATGTATTTGTCAAGATGCCCCTTAAACGTCACTATCGTCCCGGCTTCCACCACCTCCTCCGGCAGCGTGTTCCAGGCACCCACTACCCTCTGTGTAAAAATACTTGCGTCTCGCACCTTAAACCTATGCCCCCTAGTAATTAACCCCTCTACCCTGGGGAAAAGCCTCTGACTATCCACTCTATCCATGCCCCTCATAATTTTGTAGACCTCTATCAGGTTGCCCCTCAACCTCCGTCGTTCCAATGAAAACAAACTGAGTTTATTCAACCGCTCCTCATAGCTAATGCTCTCCACTCTAGGCAACATCCTGGTAAATCTCTTCTGCACCCTCTCTAAAGCCTCCACATCCTTCTGGTAGTGTGGCGACCAGAATTGAACACTCTACTCCCAAGTGTGGCCTAACTAAGGTTCTATACAGCTGCAACATGACTTGCCAATTCTTATACTCAATGCCCCGGCCAATGAAGGCAAGCATGCCGTATGCCTCCTTGACTACCTTCTCCACCTGTGTCGCCCCCTTTCAGTTGTCCTGCTTAAATTTTGTACCCCTCATTAGCCACCCAAACAAGAATTCACCCTTGCTCCGTGATGTTCAAATGCCAAGCCTATTGTTTTCTTGCAAAGCTAGCATTCTGCCATTAATTATGCGATTAGAACATAGAACATAGAACATAGAACAGTACAGCACAGAACAGGCCCTTCGGCCCTCGATGTTGTGCCGACCCATGATCACCCTACTCAAACCCACGTATCCACCCTATACCCGTAACCCAACAACCCCCCCCTTAACCTTACTTTTATTAGGACACTACGGGCAATTTAGCATCGCCAGTCCACCTAACCCGCACATCTTTGGACTGTGGGAGGAAACCGGAGCACCCGGAGGAAACCCACGCACACAGGGGGAGGACGTGCAGACTCCACACAGACAATGACCCAGCCGGGAATCGAACCTGGGACCCTGGAGCTGTGAAGCATTTATGCTAACCACCATGCTACCCTCCAACGTGAGCGGAGAGCCAAATGAATGAACTTACCCCCAAACTTAATGTTGACAAGGGCGTCTGTGCGGAGTCTGCACGTCCTCCCCGTGTGTGCGTGGGTTTCCTCCGGGTGCTCCGGTTTCCTCCCACAGTCCAAAGATGTGCGGGTTAGGTGGATTGGCCATGCTAAATTGCCCGTAGTGTCCTAAAAAATAAGGTTAAGTTTGGGTTTGGGTTACGGGTATAGGGTGGATACGTGGGTTTGAGTAGGGTGATCATTGCTCGACACAACACCGAGGGCCGAAGGGCCTGTTCTGTGCTGTACTGTTCTATGTTCTATGTTCTATGATCACACGTTAGGTGAATTAGATATTCTGAATTCTCCCTCTGTGTACCCGAACAGGCGCCAGAATGTGGCGACTGGGTGCCTCATGATCAAACCTTACTCGGTAGCATGAGGGTTCTTGTGAGGCAGATTGTTACTGTGTGAATGCTGGAGCTGATAATTTAATCTTTGGCGGAGGAACCAAACTCACTGTAACCCCAAGTGAGTACAGCATGTTTTACATTTATCTGAAATGGTGTTGGAGATCTACACATTCAGATATTTCAGCTAAATTTGGAAATGCAGATCTCAATAGTTACAAACCTCACCAAGCAACATTAATGCAATTGTTTAAAGATTGTAAACATCGAATAAGCAGCCAAAACTTCACTAAATTGGGTATAGAACTAAATTTGCATGTCATGTCACTGATTATTCTGGCCAATGTCGTGAAGTGGAATATGGGACAGAATTTCAGGTGAAGAACCACAGATCTCTTTTGAAATTCAATTGGAACAAGATTCATGAAATGTTATTGGTCACAGCTTGTGCATGCGTGAAGGTGCATGTGAGAAATTGTATCATTTCATCTCAGACCTGAACTTAGCAGAAAATTGCAATTGTTATGTCCCCAAAGTGTGCTACTGAAAAGTTTCCAAAACAAAAACTATCCTCATTTCAAAAGTGGTCTCACTGTCAGCTGCCCATTGTGAGCTCTGAGGTTTGTGCAAGGGAATGTGGCATTGTGTGACTTATGATAATACCGGAAAACTGACGTTTGCAACTGGGACTAAACTAACTGTGCAACCAAGTAAGTGTTATAAATGGTCATCCATTGCTTTCAAACAAAATAATATTTTCAGATCATTTAACGGTCGAGCTGGTCACATTGTATGTTGTCAATTAAAGGTCAGGTTGCATATTGCCAGTTAGAGATATTTTTGTGTCGTGGAAATAACGATTAGACAGAGGCTTCGAGCTTCGTTTCAGGACTTTATTAGCACGGTACCGTGGAGCGGCTGCAGTAGGCTGAATAGCCATTCCACAACACTCTGAAATCACACAGCAGAAAGCATTATATAGTCTTATATACACAACTAAAGATGTAAACAGCAGCTGGCTGGCTTTGT
Organism: Scyliorhinus canicula; assembly: GCF_902713615.1. Taxonomy (NCBI): domain Eukaryota; kingdom Metazoa; phylum Chordata; class Chondrichthyes; order Carcharhiniformes; family Scyliorhinidae; genus Scyliorhinus; species Scyliorhinus canicula. The sequence continues at coordinate 273,084 of NW_024055500.1, forward strand.
TTATGTTAAACAAACATTGGGATTGGAGCTGGTTCCTTATCTAGCACGTATTTCCTTGCCCTTGCTAAAACAACTGTTTCTAAGCAGTATTTTGTTTCCCTTATCTGACGTTCTAAAGTTTCGTTCAGAAGTACTGATAAAATATCGTCAAGCAATCCAATTACGCAAATTGTGTCTACCTTAGAAAACAGGGAGAATGAACTTTTCACGAACAATGTGATTGAGATGCCCAGACCAACGATGAAGACAACTGAACGTGCAACGTTTGTAATCTGCAAACTAACTTACTATTGTGAAGTGTGCCTCGTGGTAACACATTTCTCGGTAGCAGGAGCGTTTTTGTGAGGGTAATTGTCACTGTGGGTATGATGGAACTGGTACTAAGCTGATCTTAGGCGGAGGGACTAAACTCATTGTAACCCCAAGTGAGTACAGCATGTTTTCTTTTAACTGAAGCGATGTTGGGAGAGTTAGACATTAAGATACCCCAACGAGGGCAGCACAGTGGCCTAGTGGTTAGCACAACCGCCTCACGGCGCTGAGGTCCCAGGTTCGATCCCGGCTCTGGGTCGCTGTCCGTGTGGAGTTTGCACGTTCTCCCCGTGTGTGCGTGGGTTTCCTCCGGGTGCTCCGGTTTCCTCCCACAGTCCAAAGATGTGCGGGTTAGGTGGATTGGCCATGCTAAATTGCCCGTAGTGTCCTAAAAAATAAGGTTAAGGGGGGGTTGTTTGGGTTACGGGTATAGGGTGGATACGTGGGTTTGAGTAGGGTGATCATTGCTCGGCACAACATCAAGGGCCGAAGGGCCTGTTCTGTGCTGTACTGTTCTATGTTCTATGTTCTATGATCACACGTTAGGTGAATTAGATATTCTGAATTCTCCCTCTGTGTACCCGAACAGGCGCCGGAATGTGGCGACTGGGTGCCTCATGATCAAACCTTACTAGGTAGCATGAGGGTTCTTGTGAGGCAGATTGTTACTGTGTGAATGCTGGAGCTGATAAATTAACCTTTGGCGGAGGAACCAAACTCACTGTAACCCCAAGTGAGTACAGCATGTTTTACATTTATCTGAAATGGTGTTGGAGATCTACACATTCAGATATTTCAGCTAAATTTGGAAATGCAGATCTCAATAGTTACAAACCTCACCAAGCAACATTAATGCAATTGTTTAAAGAGTGTAAAGATCGAATAAGCAGCCAAAACTTCATTAAATTGGGTATAGAACTAGATTTGCATGTCATGTCACTGATTATTCTGGCCAATATCGTGAAGTGGAATATGGGACAGAATTTCAGGTGAAGAACCACAGATCTCTTTTGAAATTCAATTGGAACAAGATTTATGAAATGTTATTGGTCACAGCTTGTGCATGCGTGAAGGTGCATGTGAGAAATTGTATCATTTCATCTCAGACCTGAACTTAGCAGAAAATTGCAATTGTTATGTCCCCAAAGTGTGCTACTGAAAAGTTTCCAAAACAAAAACTATCCTCATTTCAAAAGTGGTCTCACTGTCAGCTGCCCATTGTGAGCTCTGAGGTTTGTGCAAGGGAATGTGGCATTGTGTGACTTATGATAATACCGGAAAACTGACGTTTGCAACTGGGACTAAACTAACTGTGCAACCAAGTAAGTGTTATAAATGGTCATCCATTGCTTTCAAACAAAATAATATTTTCAGATCATTTAACGGTCTAGCTGGTCACATTGTATGTTGTCAATTAAAGGTCAGGTTGCATGTTGCCAGTTAGAGATATTTTTGTGTCGTGGAAATAACGATTAGACAGAGGCTTCGAGCTTCGTTTCAGGACTTTATTAGCACGGTACCGTGGAGCGGCTGCAGTAGGCTGAATAGCCATTCCACAACACTCTGAAATCACACAGCAGAAAGCATTATCTTTATAGTCTTATATACACAACTAAAGAAGTTAAACAGCAGCTGGCTGGCTTTGTTTATGTTAAACAAACATTGGGATTGGAGCTGGTTCCTTATCTAGCACGTATTTCCTTGCCCTTGCTAAAACAACTGTTTCTAAGCAGTATTTTGTTTCCCTTATCTGACGTTCTAAAGTTTCGTTCAGAAGTACTGATAAAATATCGTCAAGCAATCCAATTACGCAAATTGTGTCTACCTTAGAAAACAGGGAGAATGAACTTTTCATGAACAATGTGATTGAGATGCCCAGACCAACGATGAAGACAACTGAACGTGCAACGTTTGTTATTTAATCTACAAACTAACTTACTATTGTGAAGTGTGCCTCGTGGTAACACATTTCTCGGTAGCAGGAGCGTTTTTGTGAGGGTAATTGTCACTGTGGGTATGATGGAACTGGTTCTAAGCTGATCTTCGGCGGAGGGACTAAACTCATTGTAACCCCAAGTGAGTACAGCATGTTTTCTTTTAACTGAAGCGATGTTGGGAGAGTTAGACATTAAGATACCCCAACGAGGGCAGCACGGTGGCCTAGTGGTTAGCACAACCGCCTCACGGCGCTGAGGTCCCAGGTTCGATCCCGGCTCTGGGTCGCTGTCCGCGTGGAGTTTGCACATTCTCCCCGTGTCTGTGTGGGTTTCGCCCCCACAACTCAAAAATGTGCAGAGTTGGTGGATTGGCCACGCTAAATTGCCCCTTAATTGGAAAAAATAATTGGGTAATCTAAATTTAGAAAAAAAAGATACCCCAACGAAATTTGGATGAAGTGATGTCAATAGTTAGCCTCTTTATTCAACAACATGAGTGCAATCCTTCTGATATTGCAGAAGGTCGATGAAGCAGTAACAAGGGAGTTCTGTTGACAAATACGACCAGCATTTCTTGCCATTGATTATTCGTCCAGCCAATATTGTGAACTAGACTATGGGACAGAATTGAACATGACAAATTCACAGATTGTGTTTTAGTTGAATTGGAGCAAGGTATGTTGTGTGAATAGTGGCAGGTTGTATAAGTGTCCAAGTGGACGAGAGAACCTGCTTTCTTTCATATATAATGTCCGAATTCAGCACGAATTTGCCACTTGAAATTTCAGATGACTTCAATTTCCCAAGTGGTCACTTGGGGGTGCCACTTCGAGGTGTTAGGTTTGTGTCATGGAGTATGCCATCGTGTGACTTATGATAGTACTGACAAACTAATCTTTGGCTCTGGGACCAAACTAACAGTGGAACCAAGTAAGTGATGGGAGTAGTCATCCAATATTCATAGCGCTCGTTTGAAAACTGTTAGCGACGTTCAATGAGGCCTGTGAGCAATTTGCATCAGTTAGTAATCAACGCTGAACCCAATGAAATAACAAAAAGAACTGTCCGTTTCCTTTTTTTATGAGAGTGGCTAATGCTTGACAGAATGTAAGAAATGCCAATATTAGTTGTAGGTGATTTGCAATTTGTGTCCTCACGTTTTGTCAGGAGAATATTCATTGTTGTGCAAGTAGTGAGGCAGCATTTCACACTGGGGTAAAACAGGGGTGAAGCTAAAGCTGCAGTTTACATAGGTTCATTCAGGTCCTAGAATCGAGCTACTTCTGGATAGAATGTTGTACTGAATAGAAACACCTGAACTTTCAAATATATTCCTGCCTGCCCCTGTCGCTGGAACCAAGTAGGCCGAAGATTGTTTCCCTAGACTCAAAGTTGAATTATATACCATTCGCTTAGGTATGTTACAGTGATAAAACGACAGATCTGGTGTAATGAGACGTGAATACTAAATTAATGTCCCAACTGCAACATAAAAAAGTCGTATACTCGTGAAATTTCAGTCTGGTCTGAGTTAGATCTGAGTTCACGAGAGTAGAACGAGAGAAATCGTTTGGAATAAGTTTTGTCAATTGGGGGAAAACATGTCGATGTTGAAGGGTTTGGAATGGGGGAAATGATAACCTTTGAGGGCTGCCTTCGGCTTGTAAAATGGAGCCCCCACAGAAGCTCAAAAATAGCAGGATAGAGTTTTTGTGCGTGTGATCGACACTGTGTGAATACTGGAGGAAGTTATGGCAAGCTGATATTTGGAGCAGGAACAAGGTTAATCGTGGCACCCAGTAAGTGTTTGGAATAGCAATTTCTCACCTCTATTGTCCTGATCTAGAAAGTGCGTCTCTTCATATCTCCAAGTCTTCACGTTGTATGTCATCAGCTAGAGTTCTGAGGTTTCTGTAATGGAATATGGCATCGTGTGAGTTATTAGCAATGCTGGCAAACTGCTTTTTGAAACTGGCACTAAACTAAAAATTGAACCAAGTAAGTGTTATAAATGGTCATCTAAGATTCATATTATTGGGTTTGAAACTGCGGGCAATGTTCAATGAGGTTTAAGAGCAGTTTGCACCAATTAGCAATGGACTATGGACAGAATGAATAAACACTGTATCCATAACCTTTTCTGAATGTGACCATCATTAGCTGATAGGAAGACAACTCAATTAGCTACAAAAGTCAGGCTCAACTGAATTAACAGTTGGCTTCCTGAAGCTTAATGAAGAATTGGTCCATCGTCGGGCAGGCACAAAACACAGACAAGCTCAGCCTGCAGCTGAATTTGGCCAAATTTTCCTTCAGTTTCTAGAATTGGACCATCTCAGGCTGCAACCTTCTTGTGGAACCACGTAGAAATAAGATTGTGTCTCCGGGGAAAGAGTTACATTATTTCTATTCGCTGAGGTATGTTGCAGTTATAAAACGATAGGTCTGGTGAAGTGAGGCGAGAATGCGGAAATAATGCAACCAACTCCAAAATAATAATAATCTTTATTAGTGTCATGTTAGCATGGTGGTTAGCATAAATGCTCCACAGCTCCAGGGTCCCAGGTTCGATTCCCGGCTGGGTCACTGTCTGTGCGGAGTCTGCACGTCCTCTCCATGTGTGCGTGGGTTTCCTCCGGGTGCTCCGGTTTCCTCCCACAGTCCAAAGATGTGCGGGTTAGGTGGATTGGCCATGCTAAATTGCCCGTAGTGTCCTAAAAAGTAAGGTTAAGGGGGGGGTTGTTGGGTTACGGGTATAGGGTGGATACGTGGGTTTGAGTAGGGTGATCATTGCTCGGCACAACATTGAGGGCCGAAGGGCCTGTGCTGTACTGTTCTAAGTTCTAAGCAGGCTTACATTAACACTGCAATGAAGTTACTGTGAAAATACAATGCCACGTATTTCGATAGATTTTGTATCTGGATGCTACATTGAGTAGGCACAGTTAGTTCTTTGAGGCAGAATGGATTGAAGACCAGTAACGTGTCCTTATGTAATGAGTGCAGTATTTACAGAAATGGCAAGTAATTCTAATGTCTGCGAATGGCAGACCAGGGAGGATTTCAGCATTAACATATCTGGCTGTGCGATCTTGGCTGACAAGGTGATCTTTGTATCTGGAACTGGGTTCCGTGCCTGGCCAAGTGAGTGGGAATATTTTTCCGGATGTCCACTCATTTATCCGAGCAGAATAGAGAAGCAGAAAGTGTGTTCTGAATTCACCATTGTAAAACCTGTCTTGAATTTTCTGTGTGTGCCCCTGATTCTTGAGCTGCCAATTAAATTTTCCTTCCACTCTCATCAGTTTTGTTAACATTTCCTGAGCTGTGCTGACTTGTTTTGGTTTGGTGGGCAAGACTTTTGATCTTCACGGGTGCAAGTGGCGAATCAGCAAGGGAATTAACTAGTTATCAGTGGAATGATGTGAAATTGCAGCCTGGTCTGAGTTAGTGAGAGAGGAAAACAAGAACAATTATTTGGATTTAGTTTGTCAATTGGGCGGGGGTAGGGGGAGGGGTGGACGCTGAAAGCTTTGAGGACAGGAGCACGATTGAGGTTTGTGAAAAGTACTCTAAACTATGTCCCTTGAATTTTCTCATCAAATTACCTCATTATCAACTGCACAAATCTCCACCCGTGAGGGAGGAGTTTTTGTCCCTGTGATTTACACTGTGTGAATACTGGAACAGGTTCTGCCAAGCCCGTATTTGGGGCAGGGACAAAGTTGATTGTGATACCCAGTAAGTATTTAGAATAGCAATCCTTCAGCATTGTTTTCCTGATCTCGAAAGTGTCAATTCTTGAGTCAAGTACCTCAGGAATTTCAAAAAAACGTTGAAAAAGACAAAACAATATCTTCCCCAGAAACAATGACAAAATAAAAATCTATTGCGTTGTTGAGATGAAACGAAAATGGCTTATTGTCACGAGTAGGCTTCTAATGAAGTTACTGTGAAAAGCCCCTAGTCACCACATTCCGGCACCTGTTCAGGAAGGCTGTAGCGGGAATTGAAACGTGCATGTTAGTCTAGATAGTCTGCTTTCAAAGCCAGCGAGTTAGCCCTGTGCTAAAGAGCCCATGAAGCCTAAACGTGAAGAGGATGAAGCGTTTTGCGACGTGTATGTTTGAGGTATATGGATGTATCGATATTGCCTGGCTGTCAGGCAATGTATGGAATGTTGGATTGCTCGTCCAGCAAGGCAAGGTAAACCCATATTTAAATTAAACTCTCTGGTAAAAATGAAAATGAAATGAAATGAAAACCGCTTATTGTCACGAGTAGGCTTCTAATGAAGTTACTGTGAAAAGCCCCTAGTCACCACATTCCGGCGCCTGTCCGGGGAGGCTGGTACGGGGAGGCTGGTACGGGAATTGAACCGTGCTGCTGGCCTGCTTGGTCTGCTTTAAAAGCCAGCGATTTAGCCCAGTTAGCTAAACCAGCCCCAAAATGGGTGCCTCTTACTTTATATTGGTCCAGCCAGATAGAAAAACAGTAACCATTAACTCAGGAGGTTTTTGTTAGACAGTGGGGCACTGTGTGAATCTTGCAGGCAACGCATTAATCTTTGGAAGTGGGACCAGGCTAATCGTGGAACCCAGTAAGTTTTGCATTTGACAGAAACCTGATGGGTAATCCAGAAAATATATTTTTTAATAAAACACAGTTTTGAAATGAAAAGGGAAACAGTAATTAGTAATCGCAGCGTCAGATTGGGCAGCAGCATCTTATTGAGTTCTGATAAAGTCATTGTGCCGTGGCGACTAGGGGCTTTTCACAGTAACGTCATTTGAAGCCAACTTGTGACAATAAGCAATTTTCATTCCATCATGTATTCCCTTGCCCTGTATAACCTGACTGAGACTATGTTAGAGAGATGAAATGTTGGTCAGGAAGTGATTTTTGTTAAGGGATGTATCAGTGTGTGAATGCTAACAACCTCAAGTTAACATTTGGAGCAGGCACAAGACTTATAGTTCAACCCAGTAAGTCTTTACATCTCTATTTCACTCGATTTTCTAATCGCCCGTTTGCAAAATGCACCTGATTAAATCTGTTCTTTGATCTTTCCGACTATCTTTAATCTTTAAAACTATAACGTTCAGTCCAATTGATGCTAACTCTCACCAAGCACCCAGCACAATTCACAGCTCTTGACTTCACTCACATAATAGCTGATATTAGATCTGGTATATGGCTTTGCATGTTCCTGTCTGGTATTTCAAACTGTAATGTGATGGTTGGATTCTCATTGAAATAGTTTCCACTGCTCTTAATTCTTCAAGCCATACTTTTTTAGTGATTGAAGATTGAATGTAAATTTCCTTTATTTCCCTGCGAACGGTCAGTAAATTAAATGGCCTTGAAACCTTCACTTTACCTTTGAGAGTTCCTTCAATCCTCTCCTTACTAAGTCTCATGCAGATCCATTGTTACAAAATCTACTCTGTCAATTACAGATCGAGACTGGGGAGGCAGTGGGATTGGCACATGACTAGTAATCGAGAAACACAGGTCAATGGATTAGGGAACCTGGGTATGGATCGCACCAGGACAGAACTAAAAGTCTTATGCTGACCATGGAGCCATTGTTGATTATTTTGTCCAAAAAAACCATCTGGTTCACTAATGTCCTTTCGGAAAAGAAATCTGCCATCTTTACCGTGTCTGGCCTACATTTCAGAGGGCATTCAAGGATCAACCACGTTGCTGTGGGTCTGGAGTCACATGTAGGCCAGACCAGGTAAGGACGGCAGATTTCCTTCCCTAAATCACATTCGGGAACGAGATTACTTTTCCTGACAATAATTTCGCAGTCAACGTGTCACATTGAATTCCAGAGTTTAAATGGTTTGATCAGAAAGTGCTACAACGATGGGGTCGAGTACTCAAATAGAGCTCCTGGTAAAGAGCAGTAATGCACTGAGGTGGACCTGGGGGAGGTTTTTGCTGCCAGCTGTAATGCTGTGTGAATGCTGGAGGTTACAAGATTACCTTTGGAAAAGGGACACAATTAACTGTGGTGCCAAGTAAGTCTTTATAATCCACTGTCTATTTACCTGTATTATCTATTTATTTTATTATTTCAATGCTATGAGGGTATCGCTTGCTGGGTCAGCGTGTATTGTCCACCCCTAATTGCCCTCATACGGGTATTAAAGAGTTCTCAACTAATGTTAAACAACTATTGGTGAGGTGCATGTTTGAGGTATATGGATGTATCGATATTGCCTGGCTGTCAGGCAATGTATGGAATGTTGGATTGCTAGTCCAGCAATTAGACAGACAGCAAGGCAAGGTAAACCCATATATAAATTAAACTCTCTGGTAAAATGGGTGGCTCTTTACTTTATATTGCTCCAGCCAGATAGAAAAACAGTAATCATTGACTCAGGAGGTTTTTGTTAGACAGTGGGGCACTGTGTGAATGATGCAAGGAACGCATTAATCTTTGGAAGTGGGACCAGGCTAATCGTGGAACCCAGTAAGTTTTGCATTTGACAGAAACCTGATGGATAATCCAGAAAATATTTTTTTAAATAAAACAGTTTTGAAATGAAAAGGGAAACAGTAATTAGTAATCGCAGTGTCAGATTGGGCAGCAGCATCTTATTGAGTTCTGATAAAGTCATTGTGCCGTGGCGACTAGGGGCTTTTCACAGTAACTTCATTTGAAGCCTACTTGTGACAATAAGCCATTTTCATTCCATCATGTATTCCCTTGCCCTGTATAACCTGAATTGAGACTATGTTAGAGAGATGAAATGTTGGTCAGGAAGTGATTTTTGTTAAGGGATGTATCAGTGTGTGAATGCTAACAACGACAAGTTAACATTTGGAGCAGGCACAAGACTTATAGTTCAACCCAGTAAGTCTTTACATCTCCATTTCACTCGATTTTCTAATCGCCCGTTTGCAAAATGCACCTGATTAAATCTGTTCTTTGATCTTTCCTACTATCTTTCATCTTTAAAACTATAATGTTCAGTCCAATTGATGCTAACTCTCTCCAAGCACCCAGCACAATTCACAGCTCCTGACTTTACTCACATAATAGCTGATATTAGATCTGGGATATGGCTTTGCATGTTCCTGTCTGGTATTTGAAACTGTAATGTGATGGTTGGATTCTCATTGAAATAGTTTCCACTGCTCTTAATTCTTCAAGCCATACTTTTTTAGTGATTGAAGATTGAATGTAAATTTTCTTAATTTCCCTGTAAACGGCCAGGAAATTAAATGGCCTCAAAACCTTCCCATTACCTTTGAGAGTTCCTTCAATCCTCTCCTTACTAAGTCTCATGCAAATCCATTGTTACAAAATCTACTCTGTCAATTACAGATCGAGACTGGGGAGGCAGTGGGATGACTAGTAATCTAGAAACACAGGTCAATGGATTGGGAACCTGGGTATGGATCGCACCAGGACAGAACTAAAAGTCTTATGCTGACCATGGAGCCATTGTTGATTATTTTATCCAAAAAAAACATCTGTTCACTAATGTCCTTTTGGAAAAGAAATCTGCCATCTTTACCGTGTCTGGCCTACATTTCAGAGGGCATTCAAGGATCAACCACGTTGCTGTGGATCTGGAGTCACATATAGGCCAGACCAGGTAAGGACGGCAGATTTCCTTCCCTAAATCACATTCGGGAACGATATTACTTTTCATGACAATAATTTTGCAGTCAACGTGTCACGTTGAATTCCAGAGTTTAAATGGTTTGATCAGAAAGTGCTACAACGATGGGGTCGAGTACTCAAATAGAGCTCCTGGTAAAGAGCAGTAATGCACTGAGGTGGACCTGGGGGAGGTTTTTGCTGCCAGCTGTAATGCTGTGTGAATGCTGAAGGTTACAAGATTACATTTGGAAAAGGGACACAATTAACTGTGGTGCCAAGTAAGTCTTTATAATCCACTGTCTATTTACCTGTATTATCTATTTATTTTATATTTTCAATGCTATGAGGGTATCGCTTGCTGGGTCAGCGTGTATTGTCCACCCCTAATTGCCCTCAAAGGGGTATTAAAGAGTTCTCAACTAATGTTAAACAACTATTGGTGAGGTGTATGTTTGAGGTATATGGATGTATCGATATTGCCTGGCTGTCAGGCAATGTATGGAATGTTGGATTGCTAGTCCAGCAATTAGACAGACAGCAAGGCAAGGTAAACCCATATATAAATTAAACTCTCTGGTAAAATGGGTGCCTCTTACTTTATATTGCTCCAGCCAGATAGAAAAACAGTAACCATTGACTCAGGAGGTTTTTGTTAGACAGTGGGACACTGTGTGAATCTTGCAAGCAACGCATTAATCTTTGGAAGTGGGACCAGGCTACTCGTGGAACCCAGTAAGTTTTGCATTTGACAGAAACCTGTGGATAATGCAGAATTTTTTTTTTTATAAAACACAGTTTTGAAATGAAAAGGGAAACAGTAATTAGTAATCGCAGCGTCAGATTGGACAGCAGCATCTTATTGAGTTCTGATAAAGTCATTGTGCCGTGGCGACTAGGGGCTTTTCACAGTAACTTCATTTGAAGCCGACTTGTGACAATAAGCCATTTTCATTCCATCATGTATTCCCTTGCCCTGTATAACCTGAATTGAGACTATGTTAGAGAGATGAAATGTTGTTCACGAAGCGATTTTTGTTAAGGGATGTATCAGTGTGTGAATGCTAACAACCTCAAGATAACATTTGGAGCGGGCACAAGACTTATAGTTCAACCCAGTAAGTCTTTACATCTCCATTTCACTCGGTTTTCTAATCGCCTGTTCGCAAAATGCACCTGACTAAATCTGTTCTTTGATCTTTCCTACAATCTTTCATCTTTAAAACTATAACGTTCAGTCCAATTGATGCTAACTCTCTCCTAGCACCCAGCACAATTCACAGCTCTTGACTTCACTCACATAATAGCTGATATTAGATCTGGGATATGGCTTTGCATGTTCCTGTGTGGTGTTTCAAACTGTAATGTGATGGTTGGATTGTCATTGAAATAGTTTCCACTGCTCTTAATTCTACAAGCCATACTTTTTTAGTGAGTGAAGATTGAATGTAAATTTTCTTTATTTCCCTGCGAACGGTCAGTAAATTAAACGGCCTTGAAACCTTCCCTTTACCTTTGAGAGTTCCTTCAATCCTCTCCTTACTAAGTCTCATGCAGAACCATTGTTACAAAATCTACTCTGTCAATTACAGATCGAGACTGGGGAGGCAGTGGGATTGGCCCATGACTAGTAATCGAGAAACACAGGTCAATGGATTAGGGAACCTGGGTATGGATCGCACCAGGACAGAACTAAAAGTCTTATGCTGACCATGGAGCCATTGTTGATTATTTTGTCCAAAAAAACCCATCTGGTTCACTAATGTCCTTTCGGAAAAGAAATCTGCCATCTTTACCGTGTCTGGCCTACATTTCAGAGGGCATTCAAGGATCAACCATGTTGCTGTGGGTCTGGAGTCACATGTAGGCCAGACCAGGTAAGGACGGCAGATTTCCTTCCCTAAATCACATCGGGGAACAAGATGACTTTTCCTGACAATAATTTCGCAGTCAACCTGTCACGTTGAATTCCAGAGTTTAAATGGTTTGATCAGAAAGTGCTACAACGATGGGGTCGAGTACTCAAATAGAGCTCCTGGTAAAGAGCAGTAATGCACTGAGGTGGACCTGGGGGAGGTTTTTGCTGCCAGCTGTAATGCTGTGTGAATGTTGGTGGTTATACCATTACCTTTGGAAAAGGGACACAATTAACTGTGGTGCCAAGTAAGTATTTATAATCCACTGTCTATTTACCTGTATTATCTATTTATTTTATTATTTCAATGCTATGAGGGTATCGCTTGCTGGGTCAGCGTGTATTGTCCACCTCTAATTGCCCTCAAAGGGGTATTAAAGAGTCCTCAACTAATGTTAAACAACTATTGGTGAGGTGTATGTTTGAGGTATATGGATGTATCGATATTGCCTGGCTGTCAGGCAATGTATGGAATGTTGGATTGCTAGTCCAGCAATTAGACAGACAGCAAGGCAAGGTAAACCCATATATAAATTAAACTCTCTGGTAAAATGGGTGCCTCTTACTTTATATTGGTCCAGCCAGATTGAAAAACAGTAACCATTGACTCAGGAGGTTTTTGTTAAACAGTGGGACACTGTGTGAATCTTGCAAGCAACGCATTAATCTTTGGAAGTGGGACCAGGCTAATCGTGGAACCCAGTAAGTTTTGCATTTGACAGAAACCTGATGGGTAATCCAGAAAATATTTTTTTTAATAAAACACAATTTTGAAATGAAAAGGGAAACAGTAATTAGTAATCGCAGCGTCAGATTGGGCAGTAGCATCTTATTGAGTTCTGATAAAGTCATTGTGCCGATTCAGGGCCAAATGTTAAAATGATCTTGAAAAGTGCCACCAGGCTCATCGTTCTCCTGGTTAAGATGCGATAGTCGTCGTTCAAAAAACACGTTCAAATAAGTTGTGCGTAAGTTAGTCAGGATACCGTCCAGGTTGGAAATAGGCGTGGAATTAAACCAATTGTGTTAGATTTCGTAAAAGGTTAATGTTGACATGAAGCAGTCTGAACATAGAATGAATTCCAGTAGCTGGGAGCCAAGCTAAACGAGACACTTGTTAATATAAAAAATTTGTGAATAGGGAACCCATTATGTTTGCTATCAGTAAGAAGTCTTACAACACCAGGCTAAAGTCCAACAGGGTTGTTTGGAGCCACAAGCTTTCGGAGCACAGCTCCTTCCTCAGGTGAGCTGTTTGCTATTAGATAAGAGGTTAATGCACTAGCATGTGATACTGTGTGAATAACCTCAACAAGCTGATATTTGGATCTGGCACCAAATTAACCGTGCAGCCTAGTAAGTGAAGTGAAATCCTGTATTATTGTTTTTACTTTATTTTTAAATTTAGAGTACCCAATTATTTTTGTCCAATTCAGGGGTAATTTAGCGTGGCCAATCCACCTACCCTGCACATCTTTGGGTTGTGGGGGCGAAACCCACGCAAACACGGGGAGAATGTACAAACTCCACACGGACAGTGACCCAGAGCCGGGATCGAACCTGGGACCTCGGCGCCGTGTGACAGCAATGCTAACCACTGTGCCGCCGTGCTGCCCTGAAATCCTGTATTATTAATGAGCGAATGAATTATTAAGCCAAAGTGGTGGCACCTTTCTGAGGTTGCGCTAGTGGATAGCACTGTGGCTTCACAGCGCCAAGGTCCCTGGTTCGATTCCCCGCTGGGTCACTGTCTGTGCACGTTCTCCCCGTGTCTGCGTGCGTTTCCTCCGGGTGCTCCGGTTTCCTCCCACAGTCCAAAGACGTGCAGGATGGGTGGATTGGCCAGGATAAATTGCCCTTTGTGACCAAAAATGTTAGGAGGGGTCGTTGGGTTACGGGGATAGGGTGGAAGTGAGGGCTTAAGTGGGTCGGTGCAGACTCAATGGGCCGAATGGCCTCCTTCTGCACTGTATGTTCTATAGTCTATGTTTCTGTTGCACTGCATCATTATAAAAGGAATGTCCTCCTTAGATTCCAAGCATGTTGCGTGAATAATTATGTGTGTGTGTGTGACAATTAGCAACGGTCATTAAAACTACCTTGCACAGATGGTTGCATGATGATGGAATTCAGAGATGCATACTGGGTCCAATCTAATCGCCAGGCAGAGGGGGAACTGTATTAAAGTTAGCCTAAAGGGGGTTTATGCCATAGGACACAACACTGTGTGAATACTGGCAGTGGCTTCAAGCTTATATTTGGACGAGGGACAAAGTTAATTGTGGAACCAAGTAGGTATTTGTTCACGTCTGCGGACTATCTATTTACAATAATGTATGTTCTCGGGGCTGGTACAATGCATCAAATCATTTCTCTTTACGGCTAAATAATATGAATGCAACTTCTTACTGACGGTACATTTGATAACTCATGTGATACATGAGGTCTTTCCGAAGAATTGTCTCCCAATATTCACCTACCAAGTTGAACATCGAGGTTCAACGATTATCTGGATTCGTTTTCACGAAAATGCCAGATGGTAGGCGATGGAAATCTGGATCAGAATGCAACAGAAACCTGATTGAGGAGGATTCCGGGTTCTAGAATTGGTGTAAGTCTCGAAAAGGCTACTTAGACAGTGACAGGGTAGCGCATGGATAGATTTGAACATTAAAGTTGAGTTTAGAAGAATTGCGACTGGTTTGTGGTCAACAAGATTGTGTTAGGCCAGTGCTGGATTCTGGATTATATAACTGAAAGCTATTTTTAACCATGTGAGAGAAGGATATGGTGACGGCGGAACATATTAATTAAACTGTATAAAGTATTAGTTGCAAAAGCAAAACTACATTTGTCCAAATATAAACACTTAATCTACCATGTGCGTGTGTATGAGATTGTGTGCGTCAGTGTATATGAGTGTGTGTGATTATGGCAATTGCGTATGTGTGGATCTGCAAATTGTGTGTGTATGATTGTGAGTGAGTGTGTGAGTATAATTGTTTGTGTACCTGTGCATCTGTGTGTTTGCAGTGTGAATGTGTGTGTTTGAGAGAGAGAGGGGGAGGGGGAGAGAGAGAGTGTGTGCGTGTATGTGGCTGTGAGGGAGGATGTGTGTTGTGTGTGTGTGTGAGCATAAGTGAGTGCGTGTGAGGCAGAGGGTGTGTTTATGTCTGTGGGACTGTGAGTGTGTGGATGTCTGTTTGTGTGTGACTGTGTGCGTGATTGTGAGACAGATTGTGATTGTGAAGTGTTTGTGTGGATGCCTGTTTGCGTGTGACTGTGTGCGTGATTGTGAGACAGATTGTGATTGTGAAGTGTGTGTGTGTGGATGCCTGTTTGTGTGTGACTGAGTGCGAGATTGTGAGACAGATTGTGATTGTGGTGTGCGTGGATGTCTGTTTGTGTGTGACTTTGTGAATGTGAGCCTAATTGTGATTGTGAACTGTGTGTGTGTGTGTGTGTGTGTGGGGCCATGCAATGACTGGAGTAGTAGTTTGTTCATGCTGAAGTTGGGGAGATAGATGCATAAAAATAATGGAATAAACACATAGTTAGGAACAATGGACAGACAGAAAGAAAGACAGGTTCCTCGGAAGAAATGCACGTGAACGTATCTCTGAGGTAAAATTCATTTACCTTGCATCAGTAAAGTAGACAAAGAACATTAGTTAACCCAAAGGGTTTTTGTGATGTAGTGTAGGGCTGTGTGAGAGATGGGAGCTACAAGTTAATTTTTGGAAGTGGGACTAGACTGATCGTGGAACCTAGTAAGTGGTATACTTTCAAATAGTAATGTCCCAATTCTGATCGCAAGAAATTAAAGGATTATTGCGGGTAATCTGGGAAAGGAGAACAATTTAATTTCAAATAATTGAAATGGCAATGGGAACAAAGTAATATTTATCGCAGCGATACATTGAGAATCAGCACTATTCTGAGTTCTTGTAAAAGGATACATTACTGTGTGAATACTGGAGGGCATGGCAAAATAGTCTTTGGCAGAGGGACAGAACTCATTGTTAATCCTGGTAAGAATTTAAGCTATTAGCAAGGACGTTGAAACTAAGCTGAACTTGAATGATGTTTTTTTTTGCTGAAAATGATGTATCAATGGTAGATTAATGTCACCAAAATTAAATTCTACTTTGACATGATGTATGAGGTGGCTCTCATATGTGAGACTGTCAGAATCTGCTTTGCCTACAAAAAGGTGGGGGTGATGCAAGATCATGCACGCATTAATATTGTAAATGTGAAGATTGAATTTGTGTGCAACATAAAGTTGTTGTCGAAGGTTCGCCTCCAGGCCAAGTATCAGGTAAAGGGTTTACGTACTGGCGTGTCATACTGTGTGGGCACACAGAATAAGCTAATATTTGGACAAGGGACTAAGCTGACAGTTGAACCTCGTAAGTGAAGCTTCATTCTGCATTTTTATGATGGCGTTGGTCGTCAAATTCTTAATAACGATTGCCAGTTCGTTAGAGTTAAATTGAAGAAATAATTTGCAGAAAAGAGTGAAGAGATAGATGTGGAACTCATCTGATGGAAACCTTGAAGCAATGATGATGGGTTTTGATGGGGTAGATCTGGAGACTATTCATCCTCACTGAATGGAAGATAGTCATTAATAATTGCAATCAATTCACCGGAAACGTCTGGACCTAGAGATTGTTTGAATGTAGAACTCGCTGTAATGCGGAGCACTTGACGCAAACAATATATATCCCAAATGGAAAGCTAGATTAATAAATGACAGAGAGAAAGGAGTGGCTGGATATGTCGAAAGGCCGAGAGGAACTAGGGTGGGAGCAGATTTGGTCTCTGTATTTGAAAATGAAATGAAAATCGCTTATTGTCACAAGTAGGCTTCAAATGGAGTTACTGTGAAAAGCCCCTAGTCGCCACATTCCGGCGCCTGTTCAAGAAGGCTGGTACGGGAATTGAACCGTGCTGCTGGCCTTGTTCTGCATCACAAACCAGCTGTCTGGCCCACTGACTAAATAATCCTGACATGTAGCTTGCACAATTTTGCATTAATGGGATTTAGCGATGCCAGTTAATCAAATGCCAGTCAGTCAGGTCAATAACGTTCCAGGGGGTTTATGTCAAAGGCTTAAACACTGTGTGGACTTTGGGGGTGCTAACAAACTGATCTTTGGAAGCGGAACACAGTTAATTGTGGAGCCAAGTAGGTATTCATTAATGACTATAGACTATCCGTTTATTTATGTGTGGCTTCTTCCGTCCTGCTTTTCAAGTAATTTAGCCATTTGTTCCATTCACCGTTGTCACTTCTGATTGAAGAATGGATTTGATCATTTAGTCATTATGCGTGATGGGGTCTGATCGATATAGTCAACTACCTGTCATTATACATCTTGCCAAGTTATAATTATTATCCCAATTTCCTCAGTCGTCCTGGCTCCACTGCGCTTTGGGTAAAAAGGCCCAGCGATGGATGCACTAAATCCCAATGAGAATTTGCATTTATTATATGTCTCTTTTAAAGAAATTGAAGGTCCTGAGGTGGCTCATTAAACACATGGCGAGTGAAATAATGACCGACCGTTGAATGTACTAAAGTTAGTCAGCAGGGGTTTTGGGTATAGGACTCAATGCTGTGTGAATGGTGGAGGCAACAGAGAGGTTATCTTTGGAAGTGGCACAACGTTAACTGTGGGACCAAGTATGTATTCATCAATAACTAATTTATTGGTAGACGTGTTGTGAGCATTACCTATAATGCCTTTGTGTTTGACCTATTCATGTAGCCTGTGATCGAAGACAAAAGTGACCCATGGTTTAGAGTCTCAAAGAAACAGAGGGTTGGAGAGGCAGGGTGATGGTGGTGGCGGGGTAGGGGGGGGGGGGGGGGGGGGGGTTGGGAGGGGGGGGGGGGTTGAGGAGATGGAGGGAGGGTCTTTTGGGAGAGAACGGCGCAGGCAAGGGCGAGATGACAGGAATCTGGAATGTGCGACAGAGTTGGATTGGAGGAAGTTAATAGCGGGCGTAAGGAATGGAGGAGGCGTGCTGCTGATGGAGGCTGTTGGGGCCAGAGATGGATTGGAGGAATGTGGATGAAGTGTGGAGGGTCTACGTCATACATTGCCACGAGAGACAAGGACGGTGAATCAGCACGGATGGTTTTTGTTGGACTGTGTAAGGCTGTGTGAGTTATGGAAACAGCCAACTTACTTTTGGAAGTGGAACCAGACTAATTGTGGAACCCAGTAAGTGTTGCACTTTGCAAAGAACATTCGGATGAGCACAAATTGAAGTATTGTCATGGGTAATCCAAAAAGTCGAAAAATTAGCTGGTTGGGTCCATTCCAAGTCACCAAAATGAGAATGAGAGTACTTCCAGTGGCAATTGATAAGCAGTTTCCTCAGATAATTTTGGAAGGAGTAACAGGAAGACAGAGTACTGGGCTAATGGGAATATTCTTGGTAGTGTGGATGAGCAGAGAGATCTCAGTGTCCATGTGCATAGATCCCTGAAGGTTGCCACCCATGTTGATAGGGTTGTGAAGAAGGTGTGTTAGCTTTTACTGGTAGAGGTATTGAGTTTCGGAGCCATGAGGTCATGTTGCAGCTGTACAAAACTCTGGTGCGGCCGCATTTGGAGTATTGCGTGCAGTTCTGGTCGCCACATTACAGGAATGATGTGGAAGCATTGGAAAGGGAGCTGAAGGATCTCGGACTTGACTGTGTCAGTTGAGGGATTATGAAACCATCAATTCAAGGTTACCAGCCGTTCTTGCGATTACTGAAACTCAGTAGAAATTCAAGTTAAAACTTGCCAGGTGCAAATAAGAATTGTTTTATTTGTCTTCTATTGATTACAACTTGAAAGTCATTTAAAAGACAGTTTGTAAACAATTTGAAGCTTTCAAAGGATCACAGGAATGATCTTCTTAGACAAACAGCTCGAAACATAACTTTTAAAAGTCAAAGTCTGAAAATGAAATATGAATACAGAGAGCCAGTGAATAGTTCAGATCAAAGTATAGATGCCTAAAACTCTCTCTCTCTCTCTCTTGACACTCTCTCTCTAGCCTAACTCTCCCTACCGTAACTCTCCCTACCCTAACTCTTCTCTCCCTAACCTAACTCTTCTCTCCCTAACCTAACTCTTCCTAACTCTTCTAAAAATGGCGGCAAAATCCCCAATGGTTATACTATCTCATATCTGTCTTAAACGATCTGATCACACCCCACTATAATCCTAATTGGTTTGGGTTAGACTCAAACACATTTGATTTGATGGTAAGCTGTCCATCTTCAATATGCAACATTACTTCTAATTGTTGCCTGTCTGCCTTTTTTGTGCATGTTAAAGAATGCAATATTGTGCTTTATCAAAGCCAGCAAAAACTGGTCTAATGTTGACCTGACTACTGTAACTATGGAGACCTCATGCTATCTCGTCATGCCATGCTGGACATAACTCCAAAAATATAAATCAAACTGTCTATTTCAATCTAGTAAAGTAAATTATGTTGCTTTTATAAAATTGTTGTTTTGTGAATGTTGGAATCAAATATATATTTGATTCGATGTTCTAACTGTCCACTTATTAAAAACAAGGCAACGTAGTCTAAAATGTTTCAGCTTGTATAAGTCATGGGATGTAATTCACCCTAATCTCGAACAGTAGAAATTCACTCCTACCACCTCGTTGCCATGGATTCAGCCCTTGTCCTTGGAGAAATGAAATGAGAAGTGTCTGTCTTATCAGACTTCTGTGTTACTTTACAACTATGACAATGAAAATTGCAAAATATGTGTTTTCTTTCATTTTAATACCGGGGATTAATATTAACGCTTAAACGCTTAAAGCTATTTTTTTACCTATATTAGGTGTATTAGAAATACCTGGCTTCTACAGTTGCAGAGGAGATTTACCAGGATGTTGCCTGGTATGGAGGGAAGATCTTATGAGGGAAGGCTGAGGGATTGAGGCTGTTTTCATTAGAGAGAAGATTAAGAGATGACTTAATTGAGGCATACAAGATGATCAGAGGATTAGATAGGGTGGACAGTGAGAGCCTTTTTCCACGGATGATGATGGCTAGCATGAGGGGACATAGCTTTAAATTGAGCGGAGATAGATATAGGACAGATGTTGGAAAAAGTGTCAATGGTGTCGAGCAGGGAGTACATGGGCCATGTGAAGGTATGGGCAGCCATGGGAGTTAGAAGCCTACTTGTTAATATTCAGCAAATCAGCGAGGTAAAAGCTGTGTAACCTGTTGAGTGGGAGAGTTTTTGCAATGGCCTCAGGCATTGTGTGAATTCAGGAGGTGCAACTCCACTCATATTTGGGAGCGGCACCAAACTCACCGTAACACCCAGTAAGTAAGATATCATTTGGTGGATATCATCGTATCGGATGGTGATGTCTAGCACGAGGGGACATAGCTTCAAATTGAGGGGAGATAGATATAGGACAGATGTCAGAGGTAGGTTCTTTACTCAGAGAGTAGTAAGGGTGTGGAATGCCCTGCTTGCAACAGTGGTGGACTCGCCAACATTAAGGGCATTTAAATGGTTATTGGATAGACATATGGACGATAAGGGAATAGTGTAGATGGGCTTTAGAGTGGTTTCACAGGTCGGCGCAACATCGAGGGCCGAAGGGCCTGTACTGCGCTGTAATGTTCTACGTGTTCTATAATTGTATATGTAAACAAAACGGCTACTTCAACTGTGTTAAGGAATCCTGTCCTGTTAATGATCTGCAGGATGATTTAAGCTATTTGGAGGGTAATAGAGAGACACTTGATTTGAATTGGCCAACATATTGTTCCACTAATTAAAAAACAGGCTGAAGATGTCAGAATAAATGTCACAAATCATAACTTTCCACAATGGCTGGCCTGTGTTTTTGTCAAGAACATAAGAACATAAGAACATAAGAACTAGGAGCAGGAGTAGGCCATCTGGCCCCTCGAGCCTGCTCCGCCATTCAATGAGATCATGGCTGATCTTTTGTGGACTCAGCTCCACTTTCCGGCCCGAACACCATAACCCTTAATCCCTTTATTCTTCAAAAAACTATCTATCTTTACCTTAAAAACATGTAATGAAGGAGCCTCAACTGCTTCACTGGGCAAGGAATTCCATAGATTCACAACCCTTTGGGTGAAGAAGTTCCTCCTAAACTCAGTCCTAAATCTACTTCCCCTTATTTTGAGGCTATGCCCCCTAGTTCTGCTGTCACCCACCAGTGGAAACAACCTGCCCGCATCTATCCTATCTATTCCCTTCATAATTTTAAATGTTTCTATAAGATCCCCCCTCATCCTTCTAAATTCCAACGAGTACAGTCCCAGTCTACTCAACCTCTCCTCATAATCCAACCCCTTCAGCTCTGGGATTAACCTAGTGAATCTCCTCTGCACACCCTCCAGCGCCAGTATGTCCTTTCTCAAGTAAGGAGACCAAAACTGAACACAATACTCCAGGTGTGGCCGCACTAACACCTTATACAATTGCAACATAACCTCCCTAGTCTTAAACTTCATCCCTCTAGCAATGAAGGACAAAATTCCATTTGCCTTCTTAATCACCTGTTGCACTTGTAAACCAACCTTCTGTGACTCATGCACTAGCACACCCAAGTCTCTCTGAACAGCGGCATGCTTTAGGTGGATCCCCATTGTATGGATAAAACATTGGAATACAAGCTGATTCTCCTGGCGAGAGAGTTTAATACATCCTGCAGTGCTTGGAGCCATCTGATGAAGTGACACAGAGATTGTCACTTCACTGAAATAGAAATAATTTACCTCTTTTGGAAATTAAGTGAGGTGTGTCTATTTATTATTGATGACCATTTCAAATCATACATACGGGTGGATTCACAGCGCTGGGATTCAGTGATATCTAGTACTAAAACAGAAGGGAGAAGCAAATGCCCTAAAGTTAGTCAGAAGGGGGTTTTTGCTAAAGGACTTACCTCTGTGTGAATGATGGTATCAGAAATCTTATCTTTGGAAGCGGAACAAAGTTAATTGTGGTGCCAAGTAGGTATTAATTAATAATTAAAAGACTGCATGTGTATTTACGTACATCTTCACGTTCTTATCAACAATTTCTGTGTTTGATTCATTCATAATGTTCTTGTTGGTAGCGGATAGGACAATTCTGGTCGTATGTGTGATGGTTCCCAACGTTGTAACTGCATGATTGTGCATTCTATCAAGCCAAAATGTGTACCTGAAATTAACAGGGTTGCGTGGGTCAACGTCCCTTTGTTAAAAAGTCAAATAATCTGGCCCGATTATTTTTTTAAAAATCTCGATGCAACTTCCAGTTCGACGGCGCCTCTGGTGAAACAAAGTGCTACCAGACATGTCACTGGAGCATTGTTATACATTATTATACAACTGCTCGGCCCAGGACCACAAGAAACTTCAGAGAGACGTGAACACAGTCCAGTCCATCACACAAACCCGCCTCCCATCCATGGACTCCATCTACACCTCCCGCTGCCTGGGGAAAGCGGGCAGCATAATCAAAGACCCCTCCCACGCGGCTTACTCACTCTTCCAACTGTTTCCATCGGGCAGGAGATACAGAAGTCTGAGAACACGCACTAACAGACTCAAAAACAGCTTCTTCCCCCCACTGTCACCAACTCCTAAACTCTTATGGACTGACCTCATTAACACTGCACCCTGTATGCTTCATCCGACGTTGGTGTTTATGTAGTTACATTGTAGACCTTGTGTTGCCCTATTATGTATTTTCTTTTATTCCTTTTTCTTCCCATGTACTTAATGATCTGTTGAGCTGCTCGCAGAAAAATACTTTTCACTGCACCTCGGTATACGGGACAATAAACAAAGCCAATCCATCGCTAAGATAGGCACAGAAGGATAATTAACTCAGTGGGTTTTTGTGAGGGGGTGCAGGGCTGTGTGAATGATGGGGGCTGGAAGCTTATCTTTGGAAGTGGCTCGAGAGTAATCGTGGAACCCAGTAAGTGGTGCATTTGGAAATGACAATGTCATAAATCTGATTGGAAGCAAATAATGTCACCACTATAATCTGGAGAATATAATAAGTGGACCGCTTGGCTATTTCCAGTCCTTGAAGTGAGAGGGAGATATGAAAGGCACATTGGGGAAACAGCACTATTCAGAATCCTTGCAAAGGGATAGATTACTGTGTGGATGAATAGTGTTTGGAGGGCGTGTCAAGCTTATTGTTAACCTTGCTTAGAATTGATTCTGAGAACCAGGTAAATGATCCTGGAAAGTTGCAATGTATGAATTCTGCTCAGAGTAATACATTTGTGTGTTCTGTAAAAGGATATCATAAATATATGAAGTTAATTGATCAAAAGGAGCCTGAAATGATGGGGGTTGCGGCACTTGTTAATATTTGAACCTCGCACCTTGCTAAATGTAACATTCCGTTGATTTTGCCGATGGTCTATATACCCAGCAGAGTTTCTGCATTGGTATTTAATGCTGTGTGAATAACTACAATAAGCTCACATTTGGCTCTGGGACCAGACTAACTGTGCAGCCCAGTAAGTGAAGTTCCAGTCTGCATTTTTGTGATTATTATGCTGATGATAGTTAACCACTGTTTCAGGAATCAATGCGGCCTGTTCTTCACAATTTAAAGCTAACACGGGAAAATCTAAAAG
This sequence comes from Scyliorhinus canicula, assembly GCF_902713615.1. Classification (NCBI taxonomy): domain Eukaryota; kingdom Metazoa; phylum Chordata; class Chondrichthyes; order Carcharhiniformes; family Scyliorhinidae; genus Scyliorhinus; species Scyliorhinus canicula. The sequence goes on from NW_024055500.1 coordinate 296,537, forward strand.
GGCATTTAAATGGTCATTGGATAGATGATAAGGGAATAGTGTAGATGGGCTTTAGAGTGGTTTCACAGGTCGGCGCAACATCGAGGGCCGAAGGGTCTGTACTGCGCTGTAATGTTCTATGTTCTAAACTCCCACCACCCTCTGGGGAAATGGTGTTTCCTCACATTCCCTTCGAAATCTCCTGCCCCGCACCTTAAATCTACGCCCCCTGGTGATTGACCCCTCCACCAAGGAGAAACGTTTTTTCCTGTCTACTCTATCTATGTCCCTTCTAATTTAATACATCTCAATCATGTCCCCCCTCCTGCTCCCCTGCTCCAAGGAAACCCCATTCTATCCAATCTCTCTCCATAACTAAAACCCTCCAGCCCGGCCAACATCCTGGTAAATCTCCTCTGCACCCTTTCCAGTTCTATCACATCCCTCCTTATAATGTGGATTCCAGAACTGCGCACAATTCCTGGACAGTAGGTTGAGACATATATCAATAATTTTGACTTATAACCGGGCTGATGTAGACATGTAACATTCAACTGATGTACTTGGCGTGAGGTGAAAGGGTTTCTGCACTGGTCTGTAATGCTGTGTGTATAACTATGGCAAGCTAGTATTTGGATCGGGGACTAAACTAACTGTGGAACCCAGTGAGTGAAATTTCGTTCTGATTTCTTTCCCCCCCCCATCTACGATGGGGATAGTGACAATATTACGGTTGGTGTTAAGAGTTAACTTTAGTTGCCGAAGGGGCAGAGAATCAGTATAGTTCATCTGAAGGGGGTTTTTGCTAAAGGGTACAATGCTGTGTGAATTTTGGAAGCGGTACAAAACTTACCTTTGGACAGGGGACAAAAGTAACTGTGGTACCAAGTAGGTATTTATTAATAATTCTAGATTTCTTAAATATTTGTGTTTATACTTGTATATATATATGTGTGTGTGTGTGCCTGTCTGTATGTGTGTGTCTATATGTATGTCTATGCTTGTGTTTGTCTGTGTGTGTGTGTGTATATACGTTTGAGTTGTATATGTGTGTCTTTGTGCGTCCATGTGTTCAATTCGCCCATAAATTTGGAATATTTGCCCCATTTGATTTGCCATTTCATAATTCCATGTCCGTATTTAAGGAGAAAATGATTAGTACAGCAGGGCTAAAGGAATGGAAGAATGGACTGATACAGTTAGATAAAGATGGTGGGATTGTTCTCGTATGGGGCAAAAACTTGAATTAACCCATTGGGCCAAGAATCATGGACTGTGGGGGACATTTATTTGCAACATTAAGTATCATCATGTTATAGTTCATGCCTGAACATTAATCTCACGACATAGAGGTTATTCCTGTTGGTGTGCACTGAAACCTCAATATGTTTATGTACATGTGTGATTTTCTGTGAAATATAGAAGCATTGGCATGTTATTCCTATGTGTGCATGTGTGATGTTAAACGAGGGAGGGAGAGAGGGACGGAGGGTGGGAGAGATGGGGAGAGAGAGAGATGGAGAGAGGGAGATGTAGAGAGGGCGACAGACAGAGGTAGAGAGAGAGTTGGGGAGAAGATTAAAATATGCATGTTAAATCAGGAGAGAGATGGAGGGGGAGAGATGGAGGGGGAGAGATGGAGGGGGAGAGATAGAGGGGAGAGATGGAGGGAGAGAGAGATGGATTGGATTGGATTGGATTTATTTATTGTCACGTGTACTGACGTACAGTTAAAAGTATTTTTCTGCGAGCAGCTCAACAGATCATTCAGTACATGGGGAGAAAAGGGAACAAAAGAAAATACATAATAGGGCAACACAAGGTCCACAATGTAGTTGTACATAAGCACCGGCATCGGATGAAGCATACAGAGAGAGGTGGAGAGAGATAGAAATGGAGGGGAGAGAGAGGTGGAGAGAGAGAGGTGGAGAG
>NW_024055500.1:298947-347464 GCF_902713615.1 Scyliorhinus canicula
TCTCTCTCGATGATGCATTTTTGCAGAGAGGAGTCTGCATTGCATGGGCAAGGTGCAGATCTGACCCATTTTAAACAGCGTGTGTTGACAGGAAGTGTGGTAGAGAGAGAGAGAGGCGGTAAGTGGAAACTCAGATGTGACAGCGTGCTGCAGCCCGTGCAGAGAGCTGAAAGTGGGTCACTGAGAGAGAGAGAGAGAGAGAGAGAGGCACAGGAGGTGGGCGGTACAGGTGTGCACAGAGCAAGCGCGCGCGTGTGTGTGTGTTGGGGGGGTGGTGGGTGGAATGGAAAGTTCCAGAAAGCTATCTGCCCCTCGATTCTCTCTGATGCGGTCAGCGTTGTTTTCCACTGACAGCACAGACCGAGATGGGCTGACAGCCAGAAAGTGGATTTCGGTTAGACCGCACGCACAAACAACATCTCGCAAACTTGCAAAAAAAACAAAAGAACTGCAACGCACGACCAGCTGCCCTCACCTCCACTGCTCCAATTCGTCTCCTTGAGCTGCTGCCCATGAATGGAGTGTCAGGTTGTCTGATCTCCTGACGTTGCTTTGAGAGACTTGTCCCCTTATAGAACATAGAACAGTACAGCACAGAACAGGCCCTTCGGCCCTCAATGTTGTGCCGAGCCATAATCACCCCACTCAAACCCACGTATCCACCCTATACCCGTAACCCAACAACCCTTAACCTTACTTTTATTAGGACACTACAGGCAATTTAGCATGGCCAATCCACCTAACCCGCACATCTTTGGACTGTGGGAGGAAACCGGAGCACCCGGAGGAAACCCACGCACACAGGGGGAGGACGTACAGACTCCACACAGACAGTGACCCAGCCGGGAATCGAACCTGGGACCCTGGAGCTGTGAAGCATTTATGCTAACCACCATGCTACCCTGCTGCCCCTTGTTCGAATACAATCAGAAAGTTAGCTCACGTTCCCTGGAATCATCACAGAATCATAGAATTTACAGTGCCGAAGGAGGCCATTCGGCCCATCGAGTCTGCACCGGCCCTCGGAAAGAGCAGCCTACCTAAGCCCCACACCTCCCCCTTTATCCCCGTAACCCAGTAACCCCGCCCCACCATTTCTGAACACTAAGGGCAATTTATCATGGCCAATCCACCTAACCCGCACATCTTTGGACTGTGGGAGGAAACCGGAGCTCCCGGAGGAAACCCACGCACACAGGGGGAGGACGTGCAGACTCCGCACAGACAGTGACCCAAGCCGGGAATCGAACCTGGAGCTGTGAAGCAACTGTGCCAACCGCAGTGGCTAACGTCAGGAACAGAGGAATTCGGAGCAGGAGGGAGGCCAATCAGCCCTTCCAGGGCTGCACGGCGGTTCGCACTGTTGCTTCACGGCGCCAGGGTCCCGGGTTCGATTCCCGGCTTGCTTCGCTGTCTGCGCGGAGTCTGTGCACGCCCTCCCCGTGTCTGCCCGCATTTCCTCCGGGTGCTCCGGTTTCCTCCCACAAGTCCCGAAAGACGTGCTGTTAGGTGAATAGGGCATTCTGAATTCTCCCTCTGTGCACCCGAACAGGCGCCATCGTGTGGCGGCTGGAGTATTTTCACACTAACTTCATTGCCGTGTTAATGAAAATGAAAATGGCTTATTGTCACGAGTAGGCTTCAAATGAAGTTACTGTGAAAAGCCCCTAGTTGCCACATTCCGGCGCCTGTCCGGGGAGGCTGGTACGGGAATCGAACCGTGCTGCTGGCCTGCTTGGTCTGCTTTAAAAGCCAGCGATTTAGCCCAGTGAGCTAAACCAGCCCCTTAATGTAAGCCTACTTGTGACACGAATAAAAATGATAGATTATTATTATCAGCCTGCCCCACCATTGAATAAGATCATAGAATCATGGAGCCATAGAATTCCTACAGTGCGGAAGAAAGCCATTCAATAGGGCCATAAAACATTAAGACCATAAGATATAGAAGCAGAATTAGGCCACTCGGCCCATCGAGTCTGCTCCACCATTCAATCATGGCTGATATTCTCCCCATCGCCATTCTCCTGCCTTGTCCCCATAACCCCTGACCCCTTATTAATCAGGAACCTGTCTATCTCTGTCTTAAAGACACTCAGTGATTTGGCCTCCACAGCCTTCTGCGGCAAAGAGTTCCACCGATTCACCACCCTCTGGCTGAAGAAATTCCTCCTCATCTCTGTTTTAAAGGATTGTCCCTTTAGTCTGAGATGGTGTCCTCTGGTTCTAGATCTTCCTACAAGTGGAAACATCCTCTCCACGTCCACTCCATCTCGGGCCATTCGGCCCATCGGGTCTGTACCGACCCTCTGAAAGACCACCCTACCTCGGCCCACTCCCCCTGCACTATCTCTTAGACCCTATCTCACCTTTTGGACACAGAGGGCCAATTTAGCATGTCCAATCCACCTAACCTGCACATCTTTGGACTGTGGGAGGAAACCGGAGCACCCGGAGGAAACCCACGCAGGCACGGGGGGGGGGGGGGGGAGAAACCCACGCAGACAGTCACCCAAGGCCAGGATTGGACCTGGGTCCACTGTGCCAACCCGCTGCCCTTCATGCCCTAGGGCACCCAGATCCCTCTACATCTCAGAGCTCTGTAATCTCTCAACGTTTAGATAATACGCTTCTTTATCACTCTTCGTCCAAAGTGGACAATTTCATATTTGTCCACATGATACTCCATTTGCCACTTCTTTACCCACTCACTTAACTGATCGATATCCCTTTGTAACCTTCTTAGAACAAAGAACAAAGAACAATACAACACAGGAACAGGCCCTTCGGCCCTCCAAGCCTGTACCGGTCATGATAACAACCTTTGCCAAGACCCTCAGCCCTTCCTTGTGTCGTATCCCTCTATATCCATCCTATCCATGTGTTTGTCATGATGTCTTTTGAACGCCATTAATGTATCTGCTTCCACAACCTCCCCTTCGGAATGCGTTCCAGGCACTCACCACCCTCTGCGTAAAAAACCTGCCTCGCACATCTCCTCTAAACTTTGCCCCACGGACCTTAAACCTCTGCCCCCTGGTGACTGACCCCTCTACCCTAGGAAAGAGTGCCTGCCCATCCACTCTATCCACGCCCCTCATCATCTTGTAGACCTCCCTCAGGTCGCCCCTCAACCTCCGTCGTTCTAATGAAAACAGTCCGAGTCTATTCAGCCTCTCCACACAGCTAACACCCTCCAGACCAGGCAACATCCTGGTAAACCTCCTCTGCACCCTCTCCAAAGCCTCCACATCTTTCTGGTAGTGTGGCGACCAGAATTGTGCGCAATATTCCAAGTGCGGCCTTATCAAGGTTCTATACAACCGTAGCATGACTTGCCAGTTTTTACACTCAATGCCCCGTCCAATGCAGTCAAGCATTCCGTATGTTTTCTTGACCACCTTGTCCACTTGTGTTGCCCCTTCAAAGATCGGTGGACCTGCACGCCCAGATCTCTCTGACTTTCTATATTCCTAAGAGTTGTGCCATATATGGTACATTTCTCCTCTCTGTTAGACCTACCAACATGCATTACCTCACATTTGTCCGGGTTAAACTGCATTTGCCATTTCTCTGCCCAAGTCCCCAACCTATCTATGTCCTGCTGTATCTTCTGACAATCCTCAACACTATCTGCCACTCCACCAACCTCGGTGTCACCCGTGAATTTACGTCCTCTTCACAACTTACTTTCCCGCCTATCTTTGTGTCGTCGACAAATCTCGCAATCATACCGTCAGTCCCTCCGTCCAAGTATTGATATAAATTTCAAAATATTGAGACCCCGGCACTGATCCCTGTGGCACGCCACACATAATATTTTGTCAACCTGAGGAACCGCCAGTTCTGCCAACTCTGTGTCCTGTTATCTGGCCAGTCTGTAATCCAATGCTGATATGTCAACTCTGACACCACCTATTCCTGGGGAGGAGGGCGGATGCCCTTGCCTTTGCCTCCCTGATCGCCCGCCGTAGAATCCTGTTTGGCTGGCGGTCAGCAGCACCGCCCAGAGCTGCGGACTGGCTGTCCGACCTCTCGGAATCTCTCCAAATGGAGAAAATCAAATTTGCCATCCGAGGGTCGGACGACGGCTTCCACAGAACGTGGGAGCCATTCATGCAACTGTTCCGGGACCTATTTGTGGCCAATGTACAAGAGGAAGAATAGTCGGGGGAAGGTAGCGGGAGGGGGGGGGGGGGCTACAGGTTCGTTACGGGGGTTCGATGGCTAGCTAAGGCCCAAAACCAAGCTAAATAAACATGTTGAGGGGGGGGGGGGGGGGGCGCAGTTACTACTACGAAGATGCTTACCTGTAAATATGTGTGTTAATTTTTGCGTGTTTGTTTTTGTTTGTTTTTTTTTCTCTCTCCTAACAATTTGTAATTTGTTCAATATAAAATACGAAAACTGAATAAAAACATTTATAAAAAAAAAAAAAACTCTGACACCACAAGTTTTTATTTCACACAATCATCTTTGATGTGGCACCTTATCAAATACCTTCTCGAAATCTAAGTACAGTACATCCACCGGTTCCCCTTTACCCACAGCACATGTGACAAAGAACTCCAATAAATTGGTTCAACGTCATTTCCCTTTCACAAAACCATGTTGACTCTACCCAATTGCCTTGAACTTATCCAAGTGCACAGCTATAACGGGCGAGATTCTCTGACCCCCCCCCCCCCGCCGGGTCGGATAATCGCCGGGGGTGGCGTGAATCCCGCCCCCTTCAGCTGCCAAATTCTCCGTGCCCCCACCCGGCGATTCGCTCCCGCCAAGCGCCGACTCACGCCGGCCGGCGGAGGCCCTTCGGTGCCAGTTGGCATGGGGCCAAGCCCCTTCCCCGGCCAGCGCGGTGCAAACCACTCCGGTGCCGGCCTAGCTCCTGAAGGTGCGGAGGATTCTGCACCTTCGGGCGGGCCGACCCCGAAGTGGTTCACACCACTCCAGCCCACCGGAGTTGCCCGCAGAATCCCGCTCAACATCTTTAATAATGGCTTCTAACTTTTACCACATTTATTTATTTTTCTTCTTTTTTTTTATCAATTTAGAGTACCCAATAATTATTTTTTGCAATTAACAGGCAATTTATGGCCAATCCAGCTAACCTGCACATCTTTGGGTTGTCGGGGTGAAGCACACGCAGATACAGTGGGGCTGGATTCTCTGTCCCCAGGCCATCGTGAAAACGGTGATCGTTTGCATCAGGAAAAGTGGCGTCAAAAGGCCACAAGGTCACCGCCTTGTTGGGGGCTCACAGGGAGTCGTCATGGTGCCCAGCTGCACTTCCGGGTCAGAGGTCGTGCAAGCGCATGGTGGCGGCCTCCAGCGGCCACGCCGTGTTCCATGGCCGACTCAGCCCGCGGACCTGGATCGCCGATAGTGCCCCCGATCGGCCGCTCGCCCGACCTGAACTGCCAGCGCAAAAAACAAAACCCCCAGTCCTGAATGAGGCCCCCCCCCCCCCACTGCCCTCCGATCGGCCCTCCCTTGACTGTGGGGGTTGCCGGTGAGTCCGCAGCCGCCACACGGGTATCACCGACGGTGGGACCATGGGTGATCCACACCGTCGGGAATTCGGCCAGTCAGGGACGGAGAATAGGGGGGGGGGGCGACCCTCAGGTAATGGCCAGAGGCGGTGGGTAATCGGCACGCCGCACTCCCAGAGTACCCCGCTCCACGACGGGGGGGGGGGGCGGAGAATCGTGGCATCGGCCCCAGTTCTGATTCGTGCAGGAAAGATGGGGCGGGATTCTCCCCTACCCGGTGGGGCGGGGGGTCCCGGCGCCGAGGAGTGGCATGTATCACTCCGGCGTCGGGCCACCCCTAAGTTGCGGAATCCCCCGCGCCTTCAGGGGCTAGGCCGACGCCGGAGTGGTTTGCGGCGGGCGGCGGCGAAGGGCCTCCGCCGGCCGGCGCGGGTTGGCGCACGCGTGCGTGCTGGCGTCATCCCAGCGCATGCACGGAGGGCTTCGTCTCCCCACCAGCCATGGTGGACGGGTACAGCCGCAGGTGCAGAAGAATAGAGCACTCCCACGGCACAGGCCCACCCGCGGACCGGTGAGCCCCGATCGCGGGCCAGGCCACCGTGGGGGGCACCTCCCAGGGCCAGATCCCCCCCGCGCCCCCCCCCCCCCCAGTGCCCGCCTCTACCACCTCCGCTGGCAAAACGTTCCAGGCACCCACCACCCTCTGTGTAAAAAACTCTCCACGCACATCTCCCTTAAACTTTCCCCCTCTCACCTTGAAATCGTGACCCCTTGTAATTGACACCCCCACTCTTGGAAAAAGCTTGTTGCTATCCACCCTGTCCATACCTCTCATAATTTTGTAGACCTCAATCAGGTCCCCCCTCAACCTCCGTCTTTCCAACGAAAACAATCCTAATCTACTCAACCTTGCTTCATAGCTAGCACCCTCCATACCAGGCAACATCCTGGTGAACCTCCTCTGCACCCTCTCTAAAGCATCCACATCCTTCTGGTAATGTGGCGACCAGAACTGCATGCCGTATTCCAAATGTGGCCTAACCAAAGTCCTATACAACTGTAACATGACCTGCCGACTCTTGTACTCAATACCCCGTCCGATGTAGGCAAGCATGCTTCTTGACCGCTCTATCAACCTGCGTTGCCACCTTCAGGGTACAATGGGCCTGAACTCCCAGATCTCTCTGTACATCAATTTTCCCCAGGACTCTTCAATTGACCGTATAGTCCGCTCATGAATTAGATCTTCCAAAATGCATCACCTCGCATTTTCTTGGATTGAACTCCATCTGCCATTTCTCTGCCCAACTCTCCAATCTATCTATATTTTGTTGTATTCTCTGACAGTCCTCCTCGCTATCTGCAACTCCACCAATCTTAGTATCATCTGCAAACTTGCTAATCAGACCACCTATACCTTCCTCCAAGTCATTTATGTATATCACAAACAACAGTGGTCTGAGCACAGATCCCTGTGGAACACCACTAGTCACCCTTCTCCATTTTGAGACACTCCCTTCCACCACTACTCTCTGTCTCCTGTTGCCCAGCCAGTTCTTTATCCATCTAGCTAGTACACCCTGAACCCAATACGACTTCACTTTTGCCATCAACCTGCCATGGGAAACCTTATCAAACGCCTTACTAAAGTCCATGTATACGACATCTACAGCCCTTCCCTCATCAATTAACTTTGTCACTTCCTCAAAGAATTCTATTAGGTTTGTAAGACATGACCTTCTCTGCACAAAACCATGCTGCCTATCACTGATAAGTCTATTTTCTTCCAAAAATAGACTTATCAGTGATAGGCATAGACAGAGTGGATAGTCAGAGGCTTTTTCCCAGGGTAGAGGGGTCAATTACTAGGGGGCATAGCATAAATGCTTCACAGCTCCATAGTCCCAGGTTCGATTCCCGGCTGGGTCACTGTCTGTGCGGAGTCTGCACGTCCTCCTCGTGTGTGCGTGGGTTTCCTCCGGGTGCTCCGGTTTCCTCCCACAGTCCAAAGATGTGCGGGTTAGGTGGGTTGGCCATGCTAAATTGCCCGTAGTGTCCTAAAAAGTAAGGTTAATGGAGGGTTGTTGGATTACAGGTATAGGGTGGATATGTGGGTTTGAGTAGGGTGATCATTGCTCGGCACAACATCGAGGGCCGAAGGGCCTGTTCTGTGCTGTACTGTTCTATGTTCTATGTTCTATAGGTTTACGTTGCGAGGGGCAAGGTTTAGAGGAGATGTACGAGGCAGGTTTTTTACATAGAGGGTAGTGGGTGCCTGGAACTCGCTGCCGGAGGAGGTGGTGGAAGCCGGGACGATAGTGACATTTAAGGGGCATCTTGACAAATACATGAATAGGATGGGAATAGAGGGATACAGACCCCGGAAGTGTAGAAGATTTTACTTTAGACGGACAGCATGGTCGGCAAGGGCTTGGAGGGCCGAAGGGCCTGTTCCTGTTCTGTACTTTTCTTTGTTCTTTGTTAACACTGCAGTGAAGTTATTGTGAAAATCCCCTGGTCGCCACACGATGGCGCTGTTCGGGTACAGAGAGGGAGAATTCAGAATGTCCAATTCACGTAACAGCACATCTTTGGACTGTGGGAGGAAACCGGAGCACCCGGACGGGAAACCCACGCAGACACGGGGAGAACGTGCAGACTCCGCACAGACAGTGACCCAAGCTGGGAATCGAAGCCGGGACCCTGGCGCTGTGAAGCAACAGTGCGAAGCATTGAGCTACTGAGATTAAGAGCGATTAAGAGATTGAAAAGGACATTCGGCCATTGACGTGCCCCCTGGTATTACTGAAACAGGGCTGGGCGAAGCGTCTTCTTCAATTCCTGATGATTTTCCAACGAGCTCTCTGCTCGTGTGCCAACCACCCCCACCCCCAAAGAAAGAGGGTGGCATTGGGTCACTTCAAACACAGGACAAGGAAACAGGTTTGGAAATGAAGGAGATTGCCATCGACTTCAGGAAGCGTAGTGGCGAACATGCCCCTGTCTACATCAATGGGAATGAAGTAGAAAGGGTCGAGAGCTTCAAGTTTTTAGGTGTACAGATCACCAACAGCCTGTCCTGGACCCCCCCATGCCGACACTATAGTTAAGAAAGCCCACCAACGACTCTACTGTCTCAGAAGACTGAGGAAATTTGGAATGTCAGCTACGACCCTCACCAACTTCTACAGATGCACCATAGAAAGCATTCTTTCTGGTTGTATCACAGCTTGGTATGGTTCCTGCTCTGCCCAAGACAGCAGGAAACTACAAAAGGTTGTGAATGTAGCCCAGTCCATCACACAAACCAGCCTCCCATCCATTGACTCTGTCTATAATTCCCGCTGCCTCAGAAAGGCAGCCAGCGTAATTAAGGACCCCACGCACCCCGGACATACTCTCTTCCACCTCCTTCCGTCAGGAAAAAGATCCCAAAGTTTGAGGTCACGCACCAACCGACTCAAGACCAGCTTCTTTCCCACTGCCATCAGGCTTTTGAATAGACCCACCCCGTATTAAGTTGATCTTTTCTCTACACCTTGCTATAACTGTAACATTATATTCTGCAGCCTCTACTTCCTTCCCTATGTACGGTATCCATCGTTTGTGAAGCATGCAAGACCCAATACTTTTCACTGTCGACATGTGACAATAATAAATCAAATCAAATTGTGGAAAGTAGGTTTTAACCCTCTTTGAAGTCGTTCACCCGTACCTGCCCCCAGGTCCCGCCCCACCACACTCCCGGCAAAATATCGTAAGTAGCTGATTGCGAAACGACATTATTCTCTGAAACGTTCTATCCCACTGTGCAATCAGACCCCCCCCCCCCAATCCCATTCCTCCCCTGGAGTCAACAAGATCACCCCTCCTCAGTTCGCCTGCCTGTGTACCACAGTGGTTAGCACTGTTGCTTCACAGCTCCAGGGTCCCAGGTTCGATTCCCGGCTGGGGTCACTGTCTGTGCGGAGTCTGCACGTCCTCCCCGTGTGTGCGTGGGTTTCCTCCGGGTGCTCCGGTTTCCTCCCACAGTCCAAAGATGTGCAGGTTAGGTGGATTGGCCATGATAAATTGCCCTTTAGTGTCGAATGATGGGCAGGTTTGTGGAGTGTGCCTGGGTAGGATACTCGTTCAGAGGGTTCGTGCAGACTTGATCATGTCTGTTGGCAGTTCTGGTCGCCACATTACCAGAAGGATGTGGATGCTTTGGAGAGGGTGCAGAGGAGGTTCACCAGGATGTTGCCTGGTATGGAGGGTGCTAGCTATGAAGAAAGATTGAGTAGATTAGGATTGTTTTCATTGGAAAGACGGAGGTTGAGGGGAGACCTGATTGAGGCCTACAAAATTATGAGAGGTATGGACAGGGTGGATAGCAACAAGCTTTTCCCAAGAGTGGGGGTGTCAGTTACAAGGGGTCACGATTTCAAGGTGAGAGGGGAAAAGTTTAAGGGAGATGTGCGTGGAAAGTTTTTTACGCAGAGGGTGGTGGGTGCCTGGAATGCTTTGCCAGCGGAGGTGGTAGAGGCGGGCACGATAGCATCATTTAAGATGCATCTGGACAGACATATGAACGGGCAGGAACAGAGGGAAGTAGACCTTGGAAAATAGGAGACAGCTTAAGATAAAGGATCTGGATCGGTGCAGGCTGGGAGGGCCAAAGGGCCTGTTCCTGTGCTGTAATTTTCTTTGTTCTTTGTTTTTTCATGGGATGAATGGCTTCCTTATGCACGTAGAAAACAGAAGCAGAAGGAGGCCATTCGGCCCTTCGAGCCAGTTCCCCCACTCATTATGATCATGGCTGATCATCAAGTTCAACACCCTGACCCTGCCTTCCCTCCCCATTTCCCTTCATCCCTTTACCGTCAAGAGCTGTATCGAATTCTATCTCAAAATTAGATCATCTGGAGACTTGGGCGGAGAGATGGCAGATGGCGTTTAATCCAGTCAAATGTGAGGTAATGCATTTTGGAAGGTCTAATCCAGGTAGGGAATATACAGTGAATAAATATTGTTACAGGTCAGACAAGATTAAGAAACAACAATTCAGTTTCTCTGTTTTTGGCCCTCAATAGAAAATGGCCCAGTTCAATCAAAAGTTGATTCCAAATCGTCAGTGAATCCATAAGACCGTAAGCTATCGGAGCAGACTTAGGCCACTCGGCCCATCGAGTCTGCTCCGCCAATCAATCATGGCTGATATTTTCTCATCCCCATTCTCCTGCCTTCTCCCCATAACCCCTGACCCCTTATTAGTCAAGAATCCTATCTATCTCTGTCTTAAAGACACTCAGTGATTTGGCCTCTACAGCCTTCTGCGGCAAAGAGTTCCACAGATTCACCACCCTCTGGCTGAAGAAATTCCTCCTCATCTCTGTTTTAAAGGATCGTCCCTTTCGTCTGAGATGGTGTCCTCTGGTTCTAGTCTGTCCTACTCGTGGAAACATCCTCTCCACGCCCACTCTATCTCGGGTTCTCAGTATTCTGTCAGATTCAATGAGACCCCCCCTCATCCTTCTAAACTCCGATCCCGGCTCTGGGTCACTGTCCGTGTGGAGTTTGCACATTCTCCCCGTGTCTGCGTGGGTTTCGCCCCCACAACCCAAAAATGTGCAGAGTGGGTGGATTGGCCACGCTAAATTGCCCCTTAATTAGAAAAAATAATTGGCTAATCTAAATTTATAAAAACAATTAAAAAAAAACATCCTTCTAAACTCAGCGCAGGCCCAGAGTTCTCAAACGCTCCTCAAATGACACGAATCTTTGTGCGTTTAGTGGTCTCGCACTGCCCCCTCCTGGTGACAGTGTGAATTTACTGATCTCTCACTGCCCCTCTTCCTGGCCACAGTGGGTGAGTTTAGTGGTCTCGCACTGCCCCCTCCTGGTGACACTGTGCCAGGCAGGCAGGGAGGGGGGGCACACAGATGTCCCTGCACCTGTGCGGGGTGGAAAGTTTCTAAACCTCCCCCACTCTCACCTCACCTCAAAGACAGTCTGTGATGTGGGCTCCTTGTTTCCACTCGGCCGGGCAGACTGAATCATTGGGCGCTGGCTCACCAACGGAAGTCACTGGCTCCCCAGAGAGACAGACATCTTGCAAATTGCAAAAATGCAACGATAAAACAAAAAGCCACAGGACCGACCTCAAACACATCACTCAGAACCCTGCCCTTGAATAAATTTAGCAGCAGTGGATAATTATTCCACCAGAACGGCGCTGCCTCATTCATCTGATCTCCCAAAGGGACAGCGGCCGCCGATTCTGAAAGTACTTCAGCTTTTTCCGCAGCCGACATCAGATCAGTTCCCTCCACCGATCTGTGTCATGTCTTACAAACTTAATAGAATTCTTTGAGGAAGTGACAAAGTTAATTGATGAGGGAAGGGCTGTAGATGTCATATACATGGACTTTAGTAAGACGTTTGATAAGGTTTCCCATGGCAGGTTGATGGAAAAAGTGAAGTTGTAAGGGGTTCAGGGTGTACTAGCTAGATGGATAAAGAACTGGCTGGGCAACAGGAGACAGAGAGAAGTGGTGGAAGGGAGTTTCTCAAAATGGAGACGGGTGACTAGTGGTGTTCCACAGGGATCCGTGCTCGGACCACTGTTGTTTGTGACCTACATAAATGATCTGGACGAAGGTATAGGTGGTCTGATTAGCAAGTTTGCAGATGATACTAAGATTGGTTGAGTGGCAGATAGCGAGGAGGACTGTCAGAGAATACAGCAAAATATAGATAGATTGGAGAGTTGGGCAGAGAAATGGCAGATGGAGTTCAATCCAGGCAAATGCGAGGTGATGGATTTTCGAAGATCGAATTCGAGAGCGGACTATACAGACAATGGAAGAGTCCTGGGGAAAATTGATGTACAGAGAGATCTGGGAATTCAGGTCCATTGTACCCTGAAGGTGGCAACGCAAGTCGATAGAGTGGTCAAGAAGACATACAGCATGCTTGCCTTCATCGGGCGGGGTATTGAGTACAAGAGTTGGCAGGTCATGTTACAGTTGTATAGGACTTTGGTTCGGCCACATTTGGAATACTGCGTGCAGTTCTGGTCGCCACGTTACCAGAAGGATTTAGATGCTTTGGAGAGGGTGCAGAGGAGGTTCACCAGGATGTTGCCTGGTATGGAGGGCGCTAGCTATGAAGAAAGGTTGAGTAGATTGGGATTGTTTTCGTTGGAAAGACGGAGGTTGAGGGGGGGCCTGAATGCGGTCTACAAAATCATGAGAGATAGGTAGGGTGGATAGCAACAAGCTTTTCCCAAGAGTGGGGGTGTCAGTTACAAGGGGACACGATTTCAAGGTGAGAGGGGGAAAGTTTAAGGGAGATGTGCGTGGGAAATGTTTTACGCAGAGGGTGGTGGGTGCCTGGAATGCTTTGCCAGGGGAGATGGTAGAGGCGGGCACGATAGCATCATTTAAGATGCATCTGGACAGGTATATGAACGGACGGGGAATGGAGGGAAGTAGATCCTTGGAAAATAGGAGACAGGTTTAGATAAAGGATCTGGATCGGCGCAGGCTGGGAGGGCCAAAGGGCCTGTTCCTGTGCTGTAATTTTCTTTGTTCTTTGTTTACCAAATGGCCAACTCTGAGAGTTCAGCTGCCCACTCAGACCCCCTCCCATCCCACCCAAACTCTGGACGGTCTCACCCTGGGATTGATGTGAGATCCCATCCACGTGTTCAACTCCCCTCGTTCTGGATTCACAAATCTCGCACCGCGATCGACTTGATTTCAAACACCTTCGATCTCTCAGATCAGAGCTCACTCCAGCAGGAGCTGTACGTCCGTTACCCAAACTGAAAATGTGCAAAGAAAACGGAGGTTTGTTTGTGAATCAGTCCCCGGGCGGTCAGGGCCTTTGGCAGCGTCGCCCCTGACTGCTTTCTATCAACCTCCCAGTCTCTGCAAACTCTAACCCCTTATGGATCCCAGAAACATTGCAAACACCTCTATCGATTCTCCTCTCTGACCGATCAGGCTTTCAAACCCCTTTTCCCAAATCTCCAACTCATCATCCCCTCCCTCACGAATTGATCCCTCTAAACCTCCACCAAAATCTCCACGTCGATTAAATACCTCAGTTAGGAGGGGGGGAGTGAATGTAAATTGAAATTCTGGGGAATCTAGACCCCTGTAATGTCTGGGCTACACAGACAGTGGATAAATATTGTTACAGGTCAGACACGATTAAGAAACAACAGTTAACTTTCTCTGTTTTAGGATCACGATGGAAAATGGCCCAGTTCAATCAAACGTTGATCCCAAATCATCAGAATCCATAAGACCATAAGAGATAGGAGCAGAATTAGGCCACTCGGCCCATCGAGTCTGCTCCGCCATTCAATCATGGCTGATATTTTCCTCATCCCCATTCTCCTGCCTTCTCCCCATAACCCCTGACCCCCTTATTAATCAGGAACCTATCTATCTCTGTCTGAAAGTCACTCAGTGATTTGGCCTCCATAGCCTTCTGCGGCAAAGAGTTCCACAGATTCACCCACCCTCTGGCTGAAGAAATTCCTCCTCATCTCTGTTTTAAAGGATCGTCCCTTTAGTCTGATATGGTGTATCCTCTGCTTCTAGTTTTTCCGACAAGTGGAAACATCTTCTCCACGTCCACTCTATCCAGGCCTCGCAGTATCCTGTAAGTTTCAATAAGATCCCCCCTCATCCTTCTAAACTCCGATCCCGGCTCTGGGTCACTGTCCGTGTGGAGTTTGCACATTCTCCCCGTGTCTGCGTGGGTTTCGCCCCCACAACCCAAACATGTGCAGAGTAGGTGGATTGGTCACACTAAATTGCCCCTTAATTGGAAAAAATAATTGGCTAATCTAAATTTATAAAAAAAAAATTTTTAAAAAACATCCTTCTAAACTCAGCGCAGACCCAGAGTTCTCAAACGCTCCTCAAATGACACGAATCCTTGTGAGTTTAGTGGTCTGTCACTGCCCCCTCCTGGTGACAGTGTGAATTTACTGATCTCTCACTGCCCCCTCTTCCTGGCCACAGTGGGTGAGTTTAGTGGTCTCGCACTGCCCCCTCCTGGTGACATTGTGCCAGGCAGGCAGGGAGGGGAGGGCACACAGATGTTCCTGCACCTGTGCGGGGTGGAAAGTTTCTAAACCCCCCCCCCCCACCCTCACCTCACCTCAAAGACAGTCTGTGATGTGGGCGTCTTGTTTCCACTCGGTCGCCCAGACTGAATCATTGGGCGCTGGCTCACCAACGGAAGTCACTGGCTCCCCAGAGAGACAGACATCTTGCAAATTGCAAAAATGCAACGATAAAACAAAAAGCCACAGGACCGACCTCAAACACATCACTCAGAACCCTGCCCTTGAATAAATTTAGCAGCAGTGGATAATTATTCCACCAGAACGGCGCTGCCTCATTCATCTGATCTCCCAAAGGGACAGCGGCCGCCGATTCTGAAAGTACTTCAGCTTTTTCCGCAGCCGACATCAGATCAGTTCCCTCCACCGATCTGTGTCATGTCTTACAAACCTAATAGAATTCTTTGAGGAAGTGACAAAGTTAATTGATGAGGGAAGGGCTGTAGATGTCATATACATGGACTTTAGTAAGGCGTTTGATAAAGTTTCCCATGGTAGGTTGATGGAAAAAGTGAAGTTGTAAGGGGTTCAGGGTGTACTAGCTAGATGGATAAAGAACTGGCTGGGCAACAGGAGACAGAGAGTAGTGGTGGAAGGGAGTGTCTCAAAATGGAGAAGGGTGACTAGTGGTCTTCCACAGGGATCCGTGCTCGGACCACTGTTGTTTGTGATCTACATAAATGACCTGGAGGAAGGTATAGGTGGTCTGATTAGCAAGTTTGCAGATGATACTAAGATTGGTGGAGTTGCAGATAGCGAGGAGGACTGTCAGAGAATACAACAAAATATAGATAGATTGGAGAGTTGGGCAGAGAAATGGCAGATGGAGTTCAATCCAGGCAAATGCGAGGTGATGGATTTTCGAAGATCGAATTCAAGAGCGGACTATACAGTCAATGGAAGAGTCCTGGGGAAAATTGATGTACAGAGAGATCTGGGAATTCAGGTCCATTGTACCCTGAAGGTGGCAACGCAGGTTGATAGAGTGGTCAAGAAGGCATACAGCATGCTTGCCTTCATCGGACGGGGTATTGAGTACAAGAGTCGGCAGGTCATGTTACAGTTGTATCGGACTTCACCACCCTCTGGCTGAAGAAATTCCACCTCATCTCTGTTTTAAAGGATCGTCCCTTTAGTCTGAGATGGTGTCCTCTGGTTCTAGTCTGTGCTACTCGTGGAAGCATCCTCTCCTCTATCTCGGGTTCTCAGTATTCTGTAAGTTTCAATAAGATCCCGCCTCATCCTTCTAAACTCACGCAGACCCAGAGTCCTCAAACGCTCCTCAATTGACACGAATCCTTGTGAGTTTAGTGGTCTGTCACTGCCCCCTCCTGGTGACAGTGTGAATTTACTGATCTCTCACTGCCCCCTCTTCCTGGCCACAGTGGGTGAGTTTAGTGGTCTCGCACTGCCCCCTCCTGGTGACACTGTGCCAGGCAGGCAGGGAGGGGGGGGCACACAGATGTTCCTGCACCTGTGCGGGGTGGAAAGTTTCTAAACACCCCCCCCCCCTCCCCCCTACCCCTCACCTCAAAGACAGTCTGTGATGTGGGCTCCTTGTTTCCACTCGGCCGCCCAGACTGAATCATTGGCCGCTGACTCACCAACGGAAATCATCGGCTCCCCAGGAAGCCATCGTCAAACTTGCAGAAGTGCAGGAAACCACGGCACTGACCTCAAACACATCTTAGAACCCTGCTCTAGAATATATTTAGCAGCAGGAAAACATTACGCCTTCTGTACATCTCTGCGTCACCTCACCTGGGGTTCAATTGGGGTGCAACTTGAATGTTTGTGTGTGCAGATCTTTGTGTGTCTGTGTGTGTGTGCATCTATACACATGGATGTGCGTGTGCGCCTGCATGTGTGTACACGCGTGAGTCGTTGTATGTGTGTGTTTGTGTGACTCTGTGTACCTGCGTGTGTGCGCATGTGTGAATGTGTGTACATGGGATCACGTGTGGGTGTCCACGTATATTCTGTGCTCACATGCGTGTACATGAGTTTGAGAGGTGCGTGTACCGATGAGTTTGTGTACAAATGGGTGTATGCCTCTATATCTGCGTCTCCATGTGTTTGTACACAGGTGCGTGTGCATACAGGTGCGTATGTTTACAAATGTGTGGATGAGTGTGTGCATTTGTGACCAAGAGTGAATGTGTGGTCGGCGTGTAAGAGTGATTATGTCTATCTGTGTGTGTCAGTGAGTGTGTCTATCTGTGTGTGTGTGTAAGGGTGAGTGTGTCTATCTGTGTGTGAGAGTGAGTGTGTCTATCTATGTGTGTGTGAGAGTGAGTGTGTCTATCTGTGTGTGTGTAAGAGTGAGTGTGTCTATCTGTGTGTGTGTGTGTAAGAGTGAGTGTGACTATCTGTGTGTGAGAGTGAGTGTGTCTATCTGTGTGTGTGTAAGAGTGAGTGTGTCTATCTGTGTGTGTGTAAGAGTGAGTGTGTCTATCTGTGTGTGGAAGAGTGAGTGTGTCTATCTGTGTGTGTGTAAGAGTGAGTGTGTCTATCTGTGTGTGTAAGAGTGAGTGTGTCAATCTGTGTGTGAGAGTGAGTGTGTCTATCTGTGTGTGTGTAAGAGTGAGTGTGTCTATCTGTGTGTGTGTGTGTGTAAGAGAGAGTGTGTCTATCTGTGTGTGAGAGTGAGTGTGTCTATCTGTGTGTGTGTGTAAGAGTGAGTGTGTCTATCTGTGTGTGTGTAAGAGTGAGTGTGTCTATCTGTGTGTGTGTGTAAGAATGAGTGTGTCTATCTGTGTGTGAGAGAGTGAGTATGTCTATCTGTGTGTGTGTGTGTGTAAGAATGAGTGTGACTATCTGTGTGTGTGTGTAAGAGTGAGTGTGTCTATCTGTGTGTGTGTGTAAGAGTGAGTGTGTCTATCTGTGTGTGTGTGAGATTGAGTGTGTCTATCTGTGTGTGTGTGTGTAAGAGAGAGTGTGTCTATCTGTGTGTGAGAGTGAGTGTGTCTATCTGTGTGTGTGTGTAAGAGTGAGTGTGTCTATCTGTGTGTGTGTAAGAGTGAGTGTGTCTATCTGTGTGTGTGTGTAAGAATGAGTGTGTCTATCTGTGTGTGAGAGAGTGAGTATGTCTATCTGTGTGTGTGTGTGTGTAAGAATGAGTGTGACTATCTGTGTGTGTGTGTAAGAGTGAGTGTGTCTATCTGTGTGTGTGTGTGAGAGTGAGTGTGTCTATCTGTGTGTGTGAGAGAGTGAGTATGTCTATCTGTGTGTGTGTGTGTGGAAGAGTGAGTGTGTCAATCTGTGTGTGTGCAAGAGTGAGTGTGTCTATCTGTGTGTGTAAGAGTGAGTGTGTCTATCTGTGTGTGAGAGTGAGTGTGTCTATCTGTGTGTGTAAGAGTGAGTGTGTCTATCTGCGTGTGTGTGTGTGTAAGAGAGAGTGTGTCTATCTGTGTGTGAGAGTGAGTGTGTCTATCTGTGTGTGTGTGTAAGAGTGAGTGTGTCTATCTGTGTGTGTGTAAGAGTGAGTGTGTCTATCTGTGTGTGTGTGTGAGAGTGAGTATGACTATCTGTGTGTGTGTAAGAGTGAGTGTGTCTATCTGTGTGTGTGTATAAGAGTGAGTGTGTCTATCTGTGTGTGTGTAAGAGTAAGTGTGTCTATCTGTGTGTGTGTGAGAGAGTGAGTGTGTCTATCTGTGAGTAAGAGTGAGTGTGTCTATCTGTGTGTGTGTAAGAGTGAGTGTGTCTATCTGTGTGTGTGTGTGAGAGTGAGTGTGTCTATCTGTGTGTGTGTGAGAGAGTGAGTGTGTCTATCTGTGAGTAAGAGTGAGTGTGTCTATCTGTGTGTGTGTAAGAGTAAGTGTGTGACATAGTGTGTGTAAGAGTGAGTGTGTCTATCTGTGTGTGTGTAAGAGTGAGTGTGTCTATCTGTGTGTGTGTGAGAGAGTGAGTGTGTCTATCTGTGAGTAAGAGTGAGTGTGTCTATCTGTGTGTGTGTAAGAGTGAGTGTGTCTATCTGTGTGTGTGTGAGAGTGAGTGTGTCTATCTGTGTGTGTGTGTAAGAGTGAGTGTGTCTATCTGTGTGTGTGTGAGATTGAGTGTGTCTATCTGTGTGTGTGTGTGTGTAAGAGAGAGTGTGTCTATCTGTGTGTGAGAGTGAGTGTGTCTATCTGTGTGTGTGTGTAAGAGTGAGTGTGTCTATCTGTGTGTGTGTAAGAGTGAGTGTGTCTATCTGTGTGTGTGTGTAAGAATGAGTGTGTCTATCTGTGTGTGAGAGAGTGAGTATGTCTATCTGTGTGTGTGTGTGTGTAAGAATGAGTGTGACTATCTGTGTGTGTGTGTAAGAGTGAGTGTGTCTATCTGTGTGTGTGTGTGTGTGTAAGAGTGAATGTGTCTATCTGTGTGTGTGTAAGAGTGAGTGTGACTATCTGTGTGTGTGTAAGAGTGAGTGTGACTATCTGTGTGTGTGTAAGAGTGAGTGTGTCTATCTGTGTGTGTGTGTGAGAGTGAGTATGACTATCTGTGTGTGTGTAAGAGTGAGTGTGTCTATCTGTGTGTGTGTGTGTGTAAGAGTGAATGTGTCTATCTGTGTGTGTGTAAGAGTGAGTGTGTCTATCTGTGTGTGTGTGTGTGTAAGAGTGAATGTGTCTATCTGTGTGTGTGTAAGAGTGAGTGTGTCTATCAGTGTGTGTGTGAGAGTGAGTGTGTCTATCTGTGTGTGTGAGAGAGTGAGTATGTCTATCTGTGTGTGTGTGTGTGTGTGGAAGAGTGAGTGCGTCAATCTGTGTGTGTGTAAGAGTGAGTGTGTCTATCTGTGTGTGTAAGAGTGAGTGTGTCTATCTGTGTGTGAGAGTGAGTGTGTCTATCTGTGTGTGTGTGTAAGAGTGAGTGTGTCTATCTGTGTGTGTGTGAGATTGAGTGTGTCTATCTGTGTGTGTGTAAGAGTGAGTGTGTCTATCTGTGTGTGTGTAAGAGTGAGTGTGTCTATCTGTGTGTGTGTGTAAGAATGAGTGTGTCTATCTGTGTGTGAGAGAGTGAGTATGTCTATCTGTGTGTGTGTGTGTGTAAGAATGAGTGTGACTATCTGTGTGTGTGTGTAAGAGTGAGTGTGTCTATCTGTGTGTGTGTGTGTGTAAGAGTGAATGTGTCTATCTGTGTGTGTGTAAGAGTGAGTGTGACTATCTGTGTGTGTGTAAGAGTGAGTGTGTCTATCTGTGTGTGTGTGTGAGAGTGAGTATGACTATCTGTGTGTGTGTAAGAGTGAGTGTGTCTATCTGTGTGTGTGTGTGTGTAAGAGTGAATGTGTCTATCTGTGTGTGTGTAAGAGTGAGTGTGTCTATCTGTGTGTGTGTGTGTGTAAGAGTGAATGTGTCTATCTGTGTGTGTGTAAGAGTGAGTGTGTCTATCAGTGTGTGTGTGAGAGTGAGTGTGTCTATCTGTGTGTGTGAGAGAGTGAGTATGTCTATCTGTGTGTGTGTGTGTGTGGAAGAGTGAGTGTGTCAATCTGTGTGTGTGTAAGAGTGAGTGTGTCTATCTGTGTGTGTAAGAGTGAGTGTGTCTATCTGTGTGTGAGAGTGAGTGTGTCTATCTGTGTGTGTGTAAGAGTGAGTGTGTCTATCTGTGTGTGTGTGTAAGAATGAGTGTGTCTATCTGTGTGTGAGAGAGTGAGTATGTCTATCTGTGTGTGTGTGTGTGTAAGAATGAGTGTGACTATCTGTGTGTGTGTGTAAGAGTGAGTGTGTCTATCTGTGTGTGTGTGTGAGAGTGAGTGTGTCTATCTGTGTGTGTGAGAGAGTGAGTATGTCTATCTGTGTGTGTGTGTGTGGAAGAGTGAGTGTGTCAATCTGTGTGTGTGAGAGAGTGAGTATGTCTATCTGTGTGTGTGTGTGTGGAAGAGTGAGTGTGTCAATCTGTGTGTGTGCAAGAGTGTGTCTATCTGTGTGTGTAAGAGTGAGTGTGTCTATCTGTGTGTGTGTGTGTGTAAGAGAGAGTGTGTCTATCTGTGTGTGAGAGTGAGTGTGTCTATCTGTGTGTGTGTAAGAGTGAGTGTGTCTATCTGTGTGTGTGTAAGAGTGAGTGTGTCTATCTGTGTGTGTGTGTGAGAGTGAGTATGACTATCTGTGTGTGTGTAAGAGTGAGTGTGTCTATCTGTGTGTGTGTATAAGAGTGAGTGTGTCTATCTGTGTGTGTGTAAGAGTAAGTGTGTGACATAGTGTGTGTAAGAGTGAGTGTGTCTATCTGTGTGTGTGTAAGAGTGAGTGTGTCTATCTGTGTGTGTGTGAGAGAGTGAGTGTGTCTATCTGTGAGTAAGAGTGAGTGTGTCTATCTGTGTGTGTGTAAGAGTGAGTGTGTCTATCTGTGTGTGTGTGAGAGTGAGTGTGTCTATCTGTGTGTGTGTGTAAGAGTGAGTGTGTCTATCTGTGTGTGTGTGAGATTGAGTGTGTCTATCTGTGTGTGTGTGTGTGTGTAAGAGAGAGTGTGTCTATCTGTGTGTGAGAGTGAGTGTGTCTATCTGTGTGTGTGTGTAAGAGTGAGTGTGTCTATCTGTGTGTGTGTAAGAGTGAGTGTGTCTATCTGTGTGTGTGTGTAAGAATGAGTGTGTCTATCTGTGTGTGAGAGAGTGAGTATGTCTATCTGTGTGTGTGTGTGTGTATGAGTGTGACTATCTGTGTGTGTGTGTAAGAGTGAGTGTGTCTATCTGTGTGTGTGTGTGTGTAAGAGTGAATGTGTCTATCTGTGTGTGTGTAAGAGTGAGTGTGACTATCTGTGTGTGTGTAAGAGTGAGTGTGTCTATCTGTGTGTGTGTGTGAGAGTGAGTATGACTATCTGTGTGTGTGTAAGAGTGAGTGTGTCTATCTGTGTGTGTGTGTGTGTAAGAGTGAATGTGTCTATCTGTGTGTGTGTAAGAGTGAGTGTGTCTATCTGTGTGTGTGTGTGTGTAAGAGTGAATGTGTCTATCTGTGTGTGTGTAAGAGTGAGTGTGTCTATCAGTGTGTGTGTGAGAGTGAGTGTGTCTATCTGTGTGTGTGAGAGAGTGAGTATGTCTATCTGTGTGTGTGTGTGTGTGTGGAAGAGTGAGTGCGTCAATCTGTGTGTGTGTAAGAGTGAGTGTGTCTATCTGTGTGTGTAAGAGTGAGTGTGTCTATCTGTGTGTGAGAGTGAGTGTGTCTATCTGTGTGTGTGTGTAAGAGTGAGTGTGTCTATCTGTGTGTGTGTGAGATTGAGTGTGTCTATCTGTGTGTGTGTGTGTGTAAGAGAGAGTGTGTCTATCTGTGTGTGAGAGTGAGTGTGTCTATCTGTGTGTGTGTGTAAGAGTGAGTGTGTCTATTTGTGTGTGTGTAAGAGTGAGTGTGTCTATCTGTGTGTGTGTGTAAGAATGAGTGTGTCTATCTGTGTGTGAGAGAGTGAGTATGTCTATCTGTGTGTGTGTGTGTGTAAGAATGAGTGTGACTATCTGTGTGTGTGTGTAAGAGTGAGTGTGTCTATCTGTGTGTGTGTGTGTGTAAGAGTGAATGTGTCTATCTGTGTGTGTGTAAGAGTGAGTGTGACTATCTGTGTGTGTGTAAGAGTGAGTGTGTCTATCTGTGTGTGTGTGTGAGAGTGAGTATGACTATCTGTGTGTGTGTAAGAGTGAGTGTGTCTATCTGTGTGTGTGTGTGTGTAAGAGTGAATGTGTCTATCTGTGTGTGTGTAAGAGTGAGTGTGTCTATCTGTGTGTGTGTGTGTGTAAGAGTGAATGTGTCTATCTGTGTGTGTGTAAGAGTGAGTGTGTCTATCAGTGTGTGTGTGAGAGTGAGTGTGTCTATCTGTGTGTGTGAGAGAGTGAGTATGTCTATCTGTGTGTGTGTGTGTGTGGAAGAGTGAGTGTGTCAATCTGTGTGTGTGTAAGAGTGAGTGTGTCTATCTGTGTGTGTAAGAGTGAGTGTGTCTATCTGTGTGTGAGAGTGAGTGTGCCTATCTGTGTGTGTGTGTAAGAGTGAGTGTGTCTATCTGTGTGTGTGTGTAAGAGAGAGTGTGTCTATCTGTGTGTGAGAGTGAGTGTGTCTATCTGTGTGTGTGTGTAAGAGTGAGTGTGTCTATCTGTGTGTGTGTAAGAGTGAGTGTGTCTATTGTGTGTGTGTGTGAGAGTGAGTATGACTATCTGTGTGTGTGTAAGAGTGAGTGTGTCTATCTGTGTGTGTGTATAAGAGTGAGTGTGTCTATCTGTTTGTGTGTAAGAGTAAGTGTGTGGCATAGTGTGTGTAAGAGTGAGTGTGTCTATCTGTGTGTGTGTAAGAGTGAGTGTGTCTATCTGTGTGTGTGTGAGAGAGTGAATGTGTCTATCTGTGAGTAAGAGTGAGTGTGTCTATCTGTGTGTGTGTAAGAGTGAGTGTGTCTATCTGTGTGTGTGTGAGAGTGAGTGTGTCTATCTGTGTGTGTGTGTAAGAGTGAGTGTGTCTATCTGTGTGTTGTGTGTGTGAGATTGAGTGTGTCTATCTGTGTGTGCGAGAGAGTGAGTATGTCTATCTGTGTGTGTGTGGAAGAGTGAGTGTGTCTATCTGTGTGTGTGTAAGAGTGAGTGTGTCTATCTGTGTGTGTAAGAGTGAGTGTGTCTATCTGTGCGTGTGTGTAAGAGTGAGTGTGTCTATGTGTGTGTGTGTCAGAGTAAGTGTGTGGCGTAGTGTGTGTAAGAGTGAGTGTGTCTATCTGTGTGTGTGTAAGAGTAAGTGTGTCTATCTGTGTGTGTGTAAGAGTGAGTGTGTCTATCTGTGTGTGTGTAAGAGTGAGTGTGTCTATCTGTGTGTGTGTAAGAGTAAGTGTGTCTATCTGTGTGTGTGTAAGAGTAAGTGTGTCTATCTGTGTGTGTGTAAGAGTGAGTGTGTCTATCTGTGTGTGTGTAAGAGTGAGTGTGTCTATCTGTGTGTGTGTAAGAGTGAGTGTGTCTATCTGTGTGTGTAAGAGTGAGTGTGTCTATCTGTGTGTGTGTGTGTGTAAGAGTGAGTGTGTCTATCTGTGTGTGTGTAAGAGTGAGTGTGTCTATCTGTGTGTGTGTAAGAGTGAGTGTGTCTATCTGTGTGTGTGTAAGAGTGAGTGTGTCTCTGTGTGTGTGTGTGTGTGAGTCTGTGTGCGTGCATTGGATTGGATTGGATTTGTTTATTGTCCCGTGTACCGAGGTACAGTGAAAAGTATTTTTCTGCGAGCAGCTCAACATATCATTCAGTACCTGGGAAGAAAAGGGAATAAAAGAAAATACATAATAGGGCAACACAAGGTCCGCGATTCTCCGCAACCATGATGGGGGGGAGAATCGCGAGGGGTCCGCTCCCGCACCTCCCGCTATTCTCCCACCCTCCCCCCCCCTCACAAAATGGCGTGTCTGGTTTTCCGACACGCCGCTCGGAGAAACTCTGAACCGGATGGGCCGAGCGGCCTGCTGTCCCCGACATGTTCACGACGGCGGCAACCACACCTGGTCACTGCCGCTGTGAACATGGCGCACCAGGTAAGTGTGGGGCCTGGGGGGGGGGGGGGGGGAGCGGGGATCACGCACTACGACCATGCTCGGGAGGGGTCGGGCCCGCGATCGGTGCCCACCGATCGCCGGGCCGGGGTCTCAAGGGGACGCACTCTTTCCCCTCCGCCGCCCCGCAAGATCAAGCCGCCACGTCTTGCGGGGCGGCTGAGGGGAAAGACGACAACTGCGCATGCGCGGGTTTGAGCTGCCCAACCTGCGCATGCGCGGCTGACATCATTAGGCTCCGCCGCAGCATCATTCATGGCACGCCGGGCCTTGAAGCCAGGGACAAGGCCCGGCCACCGAGTATCCCGGTACGGCCCGCCTATCCCCCCAGGGTAGGATAGAATAGGGGGCCGGGAGAGGCTTCCGACACCGTCGTGAACCTCTCCAGGTTTTACACGAGCGTCGGACCTCTGGGAGAATTCCACCCCAGGTCCACTATGTAACTACATCAGCACCGGCATCGGATGAAGCAGACAGGGTGTAGTGTTAATGAGGTCAGTCCATAAGAGGGTCGTTTAGGAGTCTGGTGACAGTGGGGAAGAAGCTGTTTTTGAGTCTGTGCGTGCGTGTTCTCAGACTTTTGTATCTCCTGCCCGATGGAAGAAGTTGGAAAAGTGAGTAAGCCGGGTGGGAGGGATCCTTGATTATGCTGCCCGCTTTCCCCAGGCAGCGGGAGGTGTAGATGGAGTCCATGGTTGGGAGGCAGGTTCGTGTGATGGACTGGGCGGTATTCACGACTCTCTGAAGTTCCTTGCGGTCCTGGGCCGAGCAGTTGCCATACCCAGGCTGTGATGCAGCCCGATAGGATGCTTTCTAAGGTGCATCTGTAAAAGTTGGTAAGGGTTAATGTGGACATGCCGAATTTCCTTAGTTTCCTGAGGAAGTATAGGCGCTGTTGTGCTTTCTTGGTGATAGCGTCGACGTGAGTGGACCAGGATAGATTGTTGGAGATGTGCACCCCTAGGAATTTGAAACTTGAGTCTGGGTATGTGTGTTTGTTTCAGTCTGTGTGTGTGTGTTTGTGTATGTCTGTGTCTGTGTGTGTGTCTGTGTGTGTCTGTGTGTGTGTCTGTGTGTATGTGTTTGTGTGTGTGTGTGTCTCTGCGTGTCTCTTTGTGTGTGTGTGTGTGAGTCTGTGGCTCTGTGTGTCTGTGTCTGTGTGTGTGTCTCTGTGTGTGTGTTTATGTATGTCTGTGCGTGTGTCTGTGTGTGTGTCTCTGTGTGTGTGTTTATGTATGTCTGTGCGTGTGTCTGTGTGTGTGGCTATGTCTGTGTGTCGGTCTGTGTGTGCGTTTGTGTATGTCTGTGTTTGTGTGTCTGTGTGTGTCTATCTGTGTGTGTGTATTTGTGTGTGAGTGTGTTTATGTCTGTCTGTGACGGGCAGCACGGTGGCCTAGTGGTTAGCACAGCAGTCTCACGGCGCTGAGGTCCCAGGTTCGATCCCGGCTCTGGGTCACTGTCCGTGTGGAGTTTGCACATTCTCCCCGTGTCTGCGTGGGTTTCGCCCCCACAACCCAAAAATGTGCAGAGTAGGTGGATTGGCCACGCTAAATTGCCCCTTAACTGGAAAAAGTAATTGGATAATCTAATTCTTTTTTAAAAATGTATGTCTGTGTGTCTGTGTGTGTGTGTGTCTGTGTGTGTGTGTCTGTGTGTGTGTGTCTGTGTGTGTGTTTATGTATGTCTGTGCGTGTGTGTCTGTGTGTGCGTTTGTGTATGTCTGTGTTTGTGTTTGTATGTCTGTGCGTGTGTCTGTGTGTGTGTGTCTGTGTGTGTCTGTGTGTCGGTGTCTGTGTGGCTCTGTGTGTGTGTCTGTGTGTGTGTTTGTGTATGTCTGTGTGTGTATGTCTGTATTTGTGTGTGTGTGTTGTCTGTGTGTGTGTATTTGTGTGAGTATGTCTGTGTGTGTTTGTGTGTGTGTGTTTGTGTGAGTGTTTGTTCGTGTGTGTGTCTGTGTGTTGATGTTTGTGTATGTCTGTGTCTATGTGTGTGTTTGTGTGTGTGTGTTTGTGTGTGTCTGTTACCGTGTGTGTCTATGTGTGTGTGTCCGTGTGTCTGTCTGTGTTTGTGTGTGCTTGTATGTGTGTGTGTCTCTGTGTGTGCATGTTTGTGTATGTCTGTGTTTGTGTGTGTTTGTGTGTGTGTGTATGTCTGTGTTTGTATGTGTGTCTGTGTTTATGTATGTCTGTGCGTATGTGTATGTGTGTGGGTTTGTTTGTGTGTATGTGTTTGTGTGTGTGTATGTGTTTGTGTGTATGTCTGTGTGTGTATGTGTGTCTGTGTGTGTCTATGTGTCTGTGTGTGTGTGCGTTTGTGTATGTCTGTGTTTGTGTGTGTGTCTGTGTGTGTGTCTGTGTGTCAGTGACTGTGTGTGGCTCTGTGTGTGTCTGTGTGTGTGTGTGCGTTTGTGTATGTCTGTGTTTGTGTTTGTGTGTTTGTGTGTCTGTGTGTGTGTGTGTTTATGTATGTCTCTGCGTATGTCTGTTTGTGTCTGTGTGTGTGTGTCTGTGTGTGTGTCTGTCTATATGTCTGAGTGTGTGTGCGTTTGTGTATGTGTGTGTGTGTGTATGTCTGTGTGTGTCTGTGTCTGTGTCTGTGTGTCTGTGTGTGTCTGTGTGTCGGTGTCTGTGTGTGGCTCTGTGTGTGTATGTGTGTGTGCCTTTGTGTGTGTGTCTGTGTGTGTGGTTCTGTATTTGTGTGTTTGTGTGTGTGTATGTCTGTGTGTGTGTCTGCGTGTGTGTCTGTGTGTGTGTGTCTGTGTGTGTGCGTTTGTGTACGTCTGTGTGTGTGTGTGTGTATGTCTGTGTGTGTCTGTGTGAGTGTGTGTGTGTTTGTCTGTGTTTGCGTGTGTGTTTGTTTGTCTGTGTCTGTGTGTGTCTGTGTGTCGGTGTCTGTGTGTGGCTCTGTGTGTGTGTCTGTGTGTGTGGTTCTGTATTTGTGTGTTTGTGTTTGTGTGTATGTCTGTGTGTGTGTGTGTGTGTGTCTGTGTGTGTGTCTGTGTGTGTGCGTTTGTGTATGTCTGTGTTTGTGTGTGTGTGTATGTCTGTGTGTGTGTATGTCTGTATGTGTCTGTTTGTATCTGTGTGAGTGTGTGTGTGTTTGTCTGTGTTTGTGTGTGTGTGTTTGTGTGTGTTACTGTGTGTGTCTATGTGTGTGTGGCTGTGTGTATTTCTGTGTTTGTGTGTGTTTGTATGTGTGTGTGTCTGTGTATGTGTGTTTGTGTATGTCTGTGTTTGTGTGTGTGTGTTTGTGAGTGTGTCTTTGTGTATGTCTGTATCTGTGCGTGTGTCTGTGTGTGTGTCTGTGTGTATCTGTGTCTGTGTGTGTGTCTGTGTTTGTGTGTTTGTGTGTGTGTTTACGTATGTCTGTGCGTGTGTCTGTGTGTGTGTCTGTGTGTGTGTCTGTGTCTGTGTATGTCTGTGTGTGTCTGTGTTTGTGTATCTGTGTGAGTCTGTGTTTGTGTGTGTTTGAGTTTGTGTGTCTGTGTCTGTGTATGTCTCTGTGTGTCTGTGTTTGTGTATCTGTGTGAGTGTGTGTGTGTGTGTTTGTGTGTGTGTGAGTTTGTGTGCCTGTGTGTGTGAGTGTGTGTCTGTGTGTGTGTGGGTGTGTGTCTGTGTGTGTGTGCCTGTGTCTGTGTTTGTGTGTCTGTGTGTGAGTGTGTGTCTGTCTGTGTGTGTGTGTGTGTCTGTGTGTGTCTGTGTGTGTCTGTGCGTGTGAGTGTGTGTCTGTGTGTGTCTGTGTGTCTGTGTGTCTGTGTGTCTGTGTGTGTCTGTGTGTGTCTGTGTGTGTGAGTGTGTGTCTGTGTGTGTGTGTCTGTGTGTCTGTGTGTGTCTGTGTGTGTCTGTGTGTGTCTGTGTGTGTCTGTGTTTGTGTGTGTGTGAGTTTGTGTGTGAGTGTGTGTCTGTCTGTGTGAGTGTGTGTCTGTCTGTGTGTGTGTGTGTGTCTGTGTGTGTCTGTCTGTGTGAGTGTGTGTCTGTCTGTGTGAGTGTGTGTCTGTCTGTGTGTGAGTGTGTGTCTGTGTGTCTGTCTGTGTCTGTGTGTGTCTGTGTTTGTGCGTGTGTGAGTTTGTGTGTGAGTGTGTGTGAGTGTGTGTCTGTCTGTGTGAGTGTGTGTCTGTCTGTGTGAGCGTGTGTCTGTCTGTGTGTGTGTGTGTGTCTGTGTGTGTCTGTCTGTGTGAGTGTGTGTCTGTCTGTGTGAGTGTGTGTCTGTCTGTGTGAGTGTGTGTCTGTGTGTGTGTCTGTGTGTGTCTGTGTGTGTGAGTGTGTGTCTGTCTGTGTGAGTGTGTGTGTCTGTGTGTCTGTGTGTGTGAGTGTGTGTTATAGAATCTCTACAGAGCAGAAGGAGGCCATTTGGCCCATCGTGTGTGCACTGACCCTCTGAAACAGCACTGTGCCCAGATTCACAGCCCCGCCCTCCCCCCTTGACCTAACCCGCACATCATTGGACACTGAAGGGCCAGTCCACCTAGCCTGGACTGTGGGAGGAAACCGGAGCGCCCGGAGGAAACCCACGCAGACACGGGGGGGAACATGCAGACTCCGCACAGACAGTGACCCAAGCCGGGAATGGAACCTGGGAACCTGTGAGGCAGCAGTGCTAACTGCTGTGTCACCGTGCTGTCCATATGTGTGTCTGTGTGCCACATTGGGGATCTTGTGTCTGGCGGAATGAGGGGGGGGGGGGGGTGTAGGAATTAAAAAGGGGTTAAACTTCCTCAAACTTGATTCTCTGCCAATTGGGTTTAAAGTGTTACATTGCCCCCTCTGGTGGTGGACAGCAGCTCCTACAAGAGGCCTCTTTGCTTGTAGGAGCACACATCTGCCACCAGAGGGCGGCATTGTATCACTTTCATCACAAGGTCTGATCATAAAACACATAATAATACAATAATATAATCTTAGGCTGACACTGCAATGAAGTTACTGTGAACAGCCCCTAGTCTCAATTCCAGCGCCTGTTCGGGTACACTGAGGGAGAATTCAGAACGTCCAATTCACCTAACAGCACGTCTTGCGGGACTTGTGGGAGGAAACCGGAGCACCCGGAGGAAACCCACGCAGACACGGGGAGAACGTGCAGACTCCGCACAGACAGTGACCCAAGCCGGGAATCGAACCTGGGACCCTGGAGCTGTGAAACAACAGTGCTAACCACTAGGCTACCGAGCTGCCCGTGCACGCTCAAACAGGCACACACACACACACTCAAACAAACATACACACACACACACGCAGGCACATACACCCACTGAATGAGCAACACCTCCTCCACAATAGTCCTCAATACCGGTGCCCTGCAAGGCTGCGTACTTAGCCCCCTACTCTACTCCCTGTACACACACGACTGCGTGGCAAAACTTGGTTCCAACTCCATCTAGAAGTTTGCTGACGATACGACCATAGTGGGCCGGATCTCGAATAACGACGAGTCAGAATACAGGAGGGAGATAGAGAACCTAGTGGAGTGGTGCAGCGACAACAATCTATCCCTCAATGCCAGCAAAACTAAAGAGCTGGTCATTGACTTGAGGAAGCAAAGTACTGTACACACCCCTGTCAGCATCAACGGGGCCGAGGTAGAGATGGTTAGCAGTTTCAAATTCCTGGGGGTGCACATCTCCAAAAATCTGTCGTGGTCCACCCACGTCGACACTATCACCAAGAAATCACAACAGCGCCTATACTTCCTCAGGAAACTCAGGAAATTCGGCATGTCCACATTAACCTTTAGCAACCTTTACAGATGCACTATAGAGAGCATCCTATCGGGCTGCATCACAGCCTGGTATGGCAACTGCTCGGCCCAGGACCGCAAGGAACTTCAGAGAATCATAAACCCCGCCCAATCCACCACACAAACCTGCCTCCCATCCATTGATCCATCTACACCTCCCGCTGCCTGGGGAAAGCGGGCAGCATAATCAAAGACCCCCTCCCACCCGGCTTACTCACTCTTCCAACTTCTTCCATCGGGCAGGAGATACAGAAGTCTGAGAACACGGACGAACAGACTCAAAAACAGCTTCTTCCCCACTGTCACCAGACTCCTAAACGACCCTCTTATGGACTGACCTTATTAACACCACACCCTGTCTGCTTCATCCGATGTCGGTGTTTATGTAGTTACATCATATACCTTGTGTTGCCCTATTGTGTAGTTTCTTCTGTTCCCTTTTCTTCCCATGTACTGAATGATCTGTTGAGCTGCTCGCAGAAAAATACTTTTCACTGTACCTCGGTACACGGGACAATAAACAAATTCCAAATCCAATCCACACGCAGACAGACATACGCACACATACAGACACACAGACACCCTCACACACACACACACACAGACAGAGACCCTCACACACACACACACACCCTCACACACACACAAACAAACAAACACACACTGACAGACACACACGCAGACACACACGCAGATACACACACAGAAACACAGACAGACACACACTTAAACAGACACACACAACGGCGCCGAGGTCCCAGGTTCGATCCCGGTCCTGGGTCACTGTCCGTGTGGAGTTTGCACATTCTCCCTGTGTCTGCGTGGGTCTCACCCCCACAACCCAAAGATGTGCAAATTAGGTGGATTGGCCATGCCAAATTGTCCCTTAATTGGAGCAAAATAATTGGGTACTCTGAATTTATTAAAAAACAGACACACGCACAAACACACACACCCACAGAAACACCCATAAACAGGCACTCACACGCACACACCAATACAGGCACACAGGCCCATACGTCGCCACAGGTAGACACACAGTCACACTCATGCAAACAGTCACATACGCCAACAGGCATCCACACACAGACACGCACATATTCAAACAGGCACACACACAGATTTCACACAAACAGGCGTACACACACACACACAAACAGGCAGACACACAGATTACACACACACACAAACAGGCAGACACACAGATTACACACACACGCACACACACACAAACAGGCAGACACACAGATTACACACACACACACACGCACACAAACAGGCAGACACACAGATTACACACACACACACGCACACACACACACAAACAGGCAGACACACAGATTACACACACACACACACGCACACAAACAGGCAGACACACAGATTACACACACACACAAACAGGCAGACACACAGATTACACACACACACACGCACACAAACAGGCAGACACACCGATTACACACACACACACACAAACAGGCAGACACACAGATTACACACACACACACGCACACAAACAGGCAGACACACAGATTACACACACACACACACACACAAACAGGCAGACACACAGATTACACACACACACACAAACAGGCAGACACACAGATTACACACACACGCACACAAACAGGCAGACACACAGATTACACACACACGCACACAAACAGGCAGACACACAGATTACACACACACACGCACACAAACAGGCAGACACACAGATTACACACACACACACACACACAAACAGGCAGACACACAGATTACACACACACACACACACACAAACAGGCAGACACACAGATTACACACACACACACAAACAGGCAGACACACAGATTACACACACACACACGCGCACAAACAGGCAGACACACAGATTACACACACACGCACACAAACAGGCAGACACACAGATTACACACACACACACGCACACAAACAGGCAGGCACACAGATTACACACACACACAAACAGGCAGACACACAGATTACACACACACACACACACACAAACAGGCAGACACACAGATTACACACACACACGCACACAAACAGGCAGACACACAGATTACACACACACACACGCACACAAACAGGCAGACACACAGATTACACACACACACACACACACAAACAGGCAGACACACAGATTACACACACACACGCACACAAACAGGCAGACACACAGATTACACACACACACACGCACACAAACAGGCAGACACACAGATTACACACACACACGCACACAAACAGGCACACACACAGATTTCACACAAACAGGCGTACACACACGCACTCAAACAGGCAGACACACGCACACTGACACAGACAGACACACAGTAGAGGAACAGGTTTGAGGAAGAGGCCATTGACCCTTGGCACACTGTTGGAAACGCTTCACCCGATTTACAGCTTTGCTGCTCGCTGAAGCTTGAAGTCTAAAATCGCAACGCCGCCGTTCTCTGTGACCCTTGTGAGCGCTGGTGCGAGACTTTCTCTGATATCCCGGCCAATTGAACCGTGCCGAAATCCAAAAGGGCACATTAGGTTGTTGGCAGGAAGCTGCGGCCCGTTCGTCCTGAAGGATCAAAGCGTTCCCACTCACACAGATTGAAATAATGAAACTTCAGGCATGGAAGGGATTGGGCGTCAGACCACAGGCTGGTTGATGAAGTGAGAATCAGACAGAACTCTGTACAGAATTAATCAATGCTCTGTGTCCCTAACTCTCTCTCTCTCGATAAGGAGTACTTGGCCTGCTTCTCTCTCTCTCTCTCTTTCTTTCTCTCCATCGCTCTGCCCTTCTCTCTGTCACTCTTTTTCTCTCTCTTTCAATCTCACTTTGTCCCTCTTTCTCTCTCTCTTAATCTCTCTTTCCCCCCCCTCTCCCTTTCTCTCTCTGTCTCTCTCTCTTTCTCATTTTCTCTCTCACTATCTCTCTTCCTTTCTCTCTCACCCTTTCTATCTATCCTTCCCTCTCTCACTCTTCCTCTCCCTTTTTCAATCTCACTCTTTCTCTCTTTGTGTTCCTCGTTCTTTCTCTCTTCATCTCTCTTTTCCTCTCGCTTCATTTCGCTCTCTGTCTCTTTCTCATTTTCTCTCTCATTGTCTCTCTTTCTTTCTATCTATCCTTCCCTCTCTCACTCTTTTTCTCTCTCTTTCAATCTCACATTTGTCCCTCTTTCTCTCTCTCTTAATCTTTCTTTCCCCCCTCCCTTTCGCTCTCTGTCTCTCTCTCTTTCTCATTTTTTTCTCCCACTAGCTCTCTTTCTGTCTCCTTCTCTCTTTCTTTCTATCTATCCTTCCTCTCTCTCCCTCTCTCTCTTTCTCTCTTTCAATCTCACTCTTTCTCTCTTTGTTCCTCGTTCTTTCTCTCTTCATCTCTCTTTTCCTCCCTCTCCCTTTCGCTCTCTGTCTCTTTCTCATTTTCTCTCTCGCTCTCTCTCTCTCTTTCTATTTATCCTTCCCTCTCTCACTCTTCCTCTCTCTCTTTCTCTCTCTCAATCTCACTCTTTCTCTCTTTGTGTTCCTCGTTCTTTTTTTCTTCATCTCTCTTTTCCTCTCGCTTCCTTTTGCTCTCTGTCTCTTTCTCATTTTCTCTCTCACTCTCTCTCTCTTTCTTTCTATTTATCCTTCCCTCTCTCGCTCTTTTCCCTCTCACTCTCTCTCTCTTTCTTTCTATTTATCCTTCCCTCTCTCACTCTTTTCCCTCTCACTCTCTCTCTCTCTCTCTTTCTTCCTAGGGGCCTCATGGTAGCATGGTGGTTAGCATCAATGCTTCACAGCTCCAGGGTCCCAGGTTCGATTCCCGGCTGGGTCACTGTCTGTGCGGAGTCTGCACGTCCTCCCCGTGTGTGCGTGGGTTTCCTCCGGGTGCTCCGGTTTCCTCCCACAGTCCAAAGATGTGCGGGTTAGGTGGATT
Source organism: Scyliorhinus canicula (assembly GCF_902713615.1). NCBI lineage: Eukaryota > Metazoa > Chordata > Chondrichthyes > Carcharhiniformes > Scyliorhinidae > Scyliorhinus > Scyliorhinus canicula. The sequence continues at coordinate 332,685 of NW_024055500.1, forward strand.
GGCCATGCTAAATTGCCCGTAGTGTAAGGTTAATGGGGGGATTGTTGGGTTACGGGTATACCGGTTACGTGGGTTAAGTAGGGTGAGCATTGCTCGGCACAACATCGAGGGCCGAAGGGCCTGTTCTGTGCTGTACTGTTCTATGTTCTATGTTCTATCTATCCTTCCTCTCTTTCAATCTCACTCTTTCTCTCTTTGTTCCTCGTTCTTTCTCTCTTCATCTCTCTTTTCCTCCCTCTCCCTTTCGCTCTCTGTCTCTTTCTCATTTTCTCTCTCACTCGCTCTCTCTCTCTCCTTCTTTCTATCTATCCGTCCCTCTCTCACTCTTTTCCCTCTCACTCTCACTCTCTCTTTCTTTCTATTTATCCTTCCCTCTCACTCATTCCCCGCTCACTTTATCTCTCTCTCTCTCTTTCTTTCTATTTATCCCTCCCTCTCTCACTCATTTTCCGCTCACTTTCTCTCTCTCTCTCTTTCTTTCTATCTATCCTTCCTTCTCTCACTCTTCCTCTCTCTCTTTCTCTCTCTCACTTTCTCTCTCTCTCTTTCTTTCTATTTATCCCTCCCTCTCTCACTCATTTCCCACTCACTTTCTCTCTCTCTCTCTCTTTCTTTCTATCTATCCTTCCTTCTCTCACTCTTCCTCTCTCTCTTTCTCTCTCTCACTTTCTCTCTCTCTCTCTCTTTCTTTCTATTTATCCCTCTCTCACTCATTTCCCACTCACTTTCTCTCTCTCTCTCTCTTTCTTTCTATCTATCCTTCCTTCTCTCACTCTTCCTCTCTCTCTTTCTCTCTCTCACTTTCTCTCTCTCTCTCTCTTTCTTTCTATTTATCCCTCCCTCTCTCACTCATTTCCCACTCACTTTCTCTCTCTCTCTCTCTTTCTTTCTATCTATCCTTCCTTCTCTCACTCTTCCTCTCTCTCTTTCTCTCTCTCACTTTCTCTCTCTCTCTCTCTCTTTCTTTCTATTTATCCCTCCCTCTCTCACTCATTTCCCACTCACTTTCTCTCTCTCTCTCTCTTTCTTTCTATCTATCCTTCCTTCTCTCACTCTTCCTCTCTCTCTTTCTCTCTCTCACTTCTCTCTCTCTCTCTCTTTTCTTTCTATTTATCCCTCCCTCTCTCACTCATTTCCCACTCACTTTCTCTCTCTCTCTCTCTTTCTTTCTATCATCCTTCCTTCTCTCACCTTTCCTCTCTCTCTTTCTCTCTCTCACTTTCTCTCTCTCTCTCTCTTTCTTTCTATTTATCCCTCCCTCTCTCACTCATTTCCCACTCACTTTCTCTCTCTCTCTCTCTTTCTTCTCTCTATCCTTCCTTCTCTCACTCTTCCTCTCTCTCTTTCTCTCTCTCACTTTCTCTCTCTCTCTCTCTTTCTTTCTATTTATCCCTCCCTCTCTCACTCATTTCCCACTCACTTTCTCTCTCTCTCTCTCTTTCTTTCTATCTATCCTTCCTTCTCTCACTCTTCCTCTCTCTCTTTCTCTCTCTCACTTTCTCTCTCTCTTCTCTCTTCTTTCTATTTATCCCTCCCTCTCTCACTCATTTCCCACTCACTTTCTCTCTCTCTCTCTCTTTCTTTCTATCTATCCTTCCTTCTCTCACTCTTCCTCTCTCTCTTTCTCTCTCTCACTTTCTCTCTCTCTCTCTTTCTTTCTATTTATCCTCCCTCTCTCACTCATTTCCCACTCACTTTCTCTCTCTCTCTCTCTTTCTTTCTATCTATCCTTCCTTCTCTCACTCTTCCTCTCTCTCTTTCCCTCTCTCACTTTCTCTCTCTCTCTCTCTTTCTTTCTATTTATCCCTCCCTCTCTCACTCATTTCCCCACTCACTTTCTCTCTCTCTCTCTCTTTCTTTCTATCTATCCTTCCTTCTCTCACTCTTCCTCTCTCTCTTTCTCTCTCTCACTTTCTCTCTCTTTCTCTCTTTCTTTCTATTTATCCCTCCCTCTCTCACTCATTTCCCACTCACTTTCTCTCTCTCTCTCTCTTTCTTTCTATCTATCCTTCCTTCTCTCACTCTTCCTCTCTCTCTTTCTCTCTCTCACTTTCTCTCTCTCTCTCTCTTTCTTTCTATTTATCCCTCCCTCTCTCACTCATTTCCCACTCACTTTCTCTCTCTCTCTCTCTTTCTTTCTATCTATCCTTCCCTCTTTCACTCTTCCTCTCTCTCTCTCTCACTTTCTATCTCTCGCTCGGTCCCCTTGGTCTGACCATGAAACCATCGCCAATTGCAGTCAGAACCCATCTGATTCACTCATGTCCTCGAGGGAAGGATATCTGCCGCCTTTACCCGGTCTCGCCTATATGTGTCTCCCAACCCACACAGCAATGTGGTGGACCCTTAACTCCCCTTAGAACAGGCCCAGAAAGGCACTCAGTTCAAGGGCAATTAGGGGTGGGCAATAAGTGTTGGCGAAGCCAGCGACGCCCACGTCCCATGACTGATTTATTTTTAAATGAAAAGGTAATGAAGCAGTTCTTTTTTTACGAAGTTAGAAAACTCTTGTGCCCCCTGGTGGATCGGGCACAAAAATGGTGGAGGGGGCGGGTGGGCAGGCGGGGGGGGGGGGGGGGGGGGGGGGGGGTTAGAATTTCTGGGTGGGAAAATGGACTTCAAAGTCGGTTTTTGGTTTTACGTTTGAGCAGGGAGGGTAGATCAATCCCAATCCCAATCCCAAGCCACCGCTCGGCTGGGTGTGAAAAGGGGCTGGATTCTGAGCCATCACACCATCCCGGGACCACTCAACTGGTCAGTCGACTGACCAGTGCTCCGAAGACGGATAGATAGGACAGCACATTAGCACAGTGGTTAGCACAGGTGCTTCACAGCGCCAGGGTCCCAGGTTCGATTCCCCGCTGGGTCACTGTCTGTGCAGAGTCTGCACGTTCTCCCCGAATTTCCTTAGTTTCCTGAGGAAGTACAGGCGCTGTTGTGCTTCTTGGTGATAGCGTCGACGTGGGTGGACCAGGACAGATTTTTGGACATGTGCACCCCTAGGAATTTGAAACTGCTCACCATCTCCACCTCGGCTCCATTGATGCTGACAGGGGTGTGTACAGTACTTAGCTCCCTGAAGTACTGCAGCACGGTAGCATAGTGGTTAGCACGGTTGTTTCACAGCTCCAGGGTCCCAGGTTCGATTCCCGGCTTGGGTCACTGTCTGTGTGGAGTCTACACGTCCTCCCCGTGTGTGCGTGGGTTTCCTCCGGGTGCTCCGGTTTCCTCCCACAGTCCAAAGATGTGCAGGTTAGGTGGATTGGCCATGATAAATTGCCTTAGTCTGCAAAAAAGGTTAGGTTGACTTACGGGAATTGGGTGGAGGCGTGGGCTTAAGTAGGGTGCTCTTTCCGAGGGCCGGTGCAGACACGATGGGCTGAATGGCCTCCTTCTGCACTGTAAATTCTATGATCATCTATGAATTCCATGAAGTCAATGACCAGCTCTTTAGTTTTGCCGCCATTGAAAATGAAATGAAAATGAAAATCGCTTATTGTCACGAGTAGGCTTCAATGAAGTTACTGTGAAAAGCCCCTGAGGGATAGATTGTTGTCGCTGCACCACTCCACTAGGTTCTCTATCTCCCTCCTGTATTCTGACTTGTTGTTATATCTAAATAACATTGAGTGGAACTAGAGGCAGACAGCGCACCCCTCCCCATCTCAGACATAACTCCTTCTGGAACTCTCTCGCTCCATAACTCTTCCTCTCTTTCTAACTCTCTAACTCTTTTGTTGCTCTGTTTATCTGGTTATAAATATGGCGGTCAGTATGGTTGCCTTCCTTAATCCTAATGATGTTTGCTCTCAAGTCGCCAGGTATCTCTCGATACTGCCACAAGGTTCAAACCCAAACACTGATCAAAGAACCAATGCACCAGTTAGTTAGTTCAAAGTCAATACTATTTATTTACACACACAGTAATATCTACTGGGGCAGCAGGGTAGCAAGGGGCAGCAGGTAGCATGGTGGTTAGCATAAATGCTTCACAGCTCCAGGGTCCCAGGTTCGATTCCCGACTGGGTCACTGTCTGTGCGGAGTCTGCACGTCCTCCCCCTGTGTGCGTGGGTTTCCTCCGGGTGCTCCGGTTTCCTCCCACAGTCCAAAGATGTGCGGGTTAGGTGGATTGGCCATGCTAAATTGCCCGTAGTGTCCTAAAAAGTAAGGTTTGTTGGGTTACAGGTATAGGGTGGATACGTGGGTTTGAGTAGGGTGATCATGGCTCGGCACAACATTGAGGGCCGAAGGGCCTGTTCTGTGCTGTACTGTTCTATGTACTCATGCACAAAGTACTACAAACTAAACTATCTCTAACGCTAATGCCTATACTTAACTTTGGGTGCCCATTCAGTCAGAGGAACAATGGCCGTTGTTTGGATCTGAGGCTGTTGGGCTCGAAGGGGGTAACAGGAGAACAGCTAAGGTGGTCCGTCTGGTAGCGAGCATTGACCTTGGACTTACTGCTTCTGGTGCAGCTGGTGGATGGGTCTCTCCGGTTTGAGAGCCGAGTCCAAGAGAGCGATTCTCTTGTGGGGGTTCCATCTTATACCCGGAGGGGCTTCGCGCGCTTTTGGGCGGGCCTTAAACTTGGCCCCAATTAGTAGGGCCGCTTCTCGATCAGTTATCTATCTTGACCAATAACGAACCTGATGTGTTGGGTGAGCTGGGTCTGCGAGGACTGCGTTTGATGCAGTGTAGAGAGAGACAGGCTTCCAGCACTTGAAGAAATGCAACTCGATTTTATTGAACTCTTAACTATAATACATGCTTTAATTGCGGGTGGACGCTATGCTGAGTTGACTGGAGACCTGAGGCTAACCTGACCAGACTAACTGATGTTGCACGTTTTACTTGAGTGTAATACGCGTTTATTGGAGTGTATTAACACGCCTCCGTTTAAAGGCCGTGTGCTTAACACTGCTAGGGCTCTGTATGTGTAATTTCAGCTCGGAGTCGCCAGGTGTCGTATATAAACACCTCACAAGTATCTCAAGGTCAGGTTCAAAGTAATAAGACTATACACCGATTAGTAAGTTCCAACGATCAATATTTATTATACAAATATAATAAATACGCATGCACACGCTAAAGACTAATACCTATTTCTACTATTAAACGACTAAATACTTATCTAAGTGGGAACCAGCAAGGTCAGGGGACAAGGCCTTTGTTCCTTTCTGGGCTGCACCTTCTGTTCGTAATTAGACGAGTACTGTATAAGTTCACGTAGCGAGCGTCTTTTTGGGACTTACTGAACGATGGCTGGTGCTCAACGGCTGGTGATGGAAGACAGGATCTGGAGGCTGGAGTCGGAGTCAGGATACAACAGCAACGGAGTCAACAGCGGAGCCGGAGCAGAAACAACAGACAGGACCATGTGTGGGGTCTATCTTTATTATGGCCCCCAATGTCCGTGCCTTTTCGGGGTGGGCTTTGCCTGTCATGCATTGATTGGATCAATTCCCAATCGATGTCTCACAAATCCCCCAATCTGGGGGTCGCTTCTCGATGTGTGGGGCGGTCTCTAGGGTCTTTTGTGATGGATACTTCTGGTGCCGTTTTGTCTGGGCCTCCACTTAAAGTATCCATTCAAAACCAAATGTTGCTATTGTGTGTGCCCAGATCTGGATTGCCTCATTAATATGAAAAGCGTTTTGCTATTAACACCTTTGGTTGAGATCTTCCACCTGGCCAGAAACTAGTTTTGCTACATGCAGAATGCTAATCAGTCTTTGCAGACTGCTTGGCTTGGCTAAACTGCTTTCTCCCTGCAGTCTTAGCAGTTCTCCATTTTGTTAGCCCAGTGTCCATCTTAGGTGGCTACACTGACTACCACATGGTGGATGTTCTAGTTGTTGCTCACGAGCTCTGACTGTCTCAGAGGCTGGATCCCGAGAGAGCGGGAAACCTGGTGCCCTCTGGCTTTATAGTGGCCGAGTCCTGTCTGCTGATTGGCTGCTGTGTTCTGTGGGCTCACTGGTCATCCTGTGTGTCAATCACTGCCTGTCTGCACTCCATCAGATACCTGGGTGTATATTATGACAGTGGGGTGCCCTGATGGCTGAGCGGGTCCTAGGTGGCCGTTGGCCTTGCTTTGTTTGTGTCTTTCTGGTGCCGGAATGTCTGAAACAGTATCGGTTACTTGAGTGTCATTCCTTTGTTCCCTGAGATGGGCCATCAATATGTTAATCGACCCATAGTTTCAATTCCGTCTGGGAGCTGTTTCCCAAATATACATTCAGGTTTCTGTGCGTGCTTGTTTTCTAACATTGTCCACAGCTCCCTATATTCTTTGTGAGTGTCTCTGGAAATGGCCATCCCAGATGAATGAAATGAAATGAAAATCGCTCATTGTCACGAGTAGGCTTAAATGAAGTTACTGTGAAAAGCCCCTAGTCGCCACATTCAGGCGCCTGTTCGGGGAGGCCGGTACCGGATGACTACACTCCCTCACCCATCGCTCTGCATCCCTCTCTATAACTCTCACTATATATGATATTTACTAAGATGAGTGGTAAAGCGAAAAGTGCAGAGGATACTGGAAGTCTGCAGAGGGATTTGGATAGGTTAAGTGAATGGGCTCGGGTCTGGCAGATGGAATACAATGTTGACAAATGTGAGGTTATCCATTTTGGGAGGAATAACAGCAAACGGGATTATTATTTAAACCATAAAATATTAAAGCATGCCGCAGTGCAGAGAGACCTGGGTGTGCTAGTGCATGAGTCACAGAAGGTTGGTTTACAGGTGATTAAGAAGGCAAATGGAATTTTGTCCTTCATTGCTAGAGGGATGGAGTTTAAGACTAGGGAGGTTATGCTGCAACTGTATAAGGTGTTAGTGAGGCCACACCTGGAGTATTGTGTTCAGTTTTGGTCTCCTTACTTGAGAAAGGACATACTGGCACTGGAGGGTGTGCAGAGGAGATTCACTAGGTTAATCCCAGAGTTGAAGGGGTTGGATTACGAGGAGAGGTTGAGTAGACTGGGACTGTACTCGTTGGAATTTAGAAGGATGAGGGGGGATCTTATAGAAACATATAAAATTATGAAGGGAATAGATAGGATAGATGTGGGCAGGTTGTTTCCACTGGCGGGTGAAAGCAGAACTAGGGGACATAGCCTCAAAATAAGGGGAAGTAGATTTAGGACTGAGTTTAGGAGGAACTTCTTCACCCAAAGGGTTGTGAATGTATGGAATTCCTTGCCCAGTGAAGCAGTTGAGGCTCCTTCATTAAATGTTTTTAAGGTAGAGATAGATAGTTTTTTGAAGAATAAAGGGATTAAGGGTTATGGTGTTCGGGCCGAAAAGTGGAGCTGAGTCCCCAAAAGATAAGCCATGATCTCATTGAATGGCGGAGCAGGCTCGAGGGGCCAGATGGCCGATTCCTGCTCCTAGTTCTTCTGTTCTTATGATGTGGAGATGCCGGTATTGGACAGCAAATTACCCAGCCTTCAGAACAGCGACCACTACGCCACACAACCCTGCCATGGCAATCTCTGCAAGACGTGCCAGATCATCGACATGGATACCACCATTACACGTGGAGACACCACCCACCAGGTCCGCGGCACATACTCGTGCGACTCGACCAATATAGTCTACCTCCTACGCTGCAGGAAAGGATATCCCGAAGCGTGGTACATTGGCGAGACCATGCAGACACTGTGACAACGAATGAATGGACATCGCGCGACAATCACCAGGCAGGAATGTTCCCTTCCAGTCGGGGAACACTTCAGCAGTCAAGGGCATTCAGCCTCTGATCTCCGGGTAAGCGTTCTCCAAGGCGGCCTTCAGGACACGCGACAACGCAGAATTACCGAGCAAAAACTTATAGCTAAGTTCCGCACGCATGAGTGCGACCTCAACAGGGATCTTGGATTCATGTCGCATTACATCCACCCCCCACCATCTGGCCTGGACTTGCAAAATCCTACCAACTGTTCTGTCTTGAGACAATTCACACCTCTTTAACCTGGGATTACCCCATGTCTGGATCTGTAATGATTTGATTACCTGCAAATGCTCGCATTCCAAACATTGTCTGGCATCTTTGACTTTGTCTATATATATGTTTCTGGAACAGACCTCTCCATTCACCTGAGGAAGGAGCTGCGCTCCGAAAGCTCGTGTTTGAAACAAACCTGTTGGACTTTAACCTGGTGTTGTAAGACTTCTCACTGTATAGAAATGTATAACTCAATCTCTCTCTGTCCCCTAATGTATCTTTCTCCCCTTAACTCTGTCTCTTTCTCCAGGCAGCACCGTGGTGCAGTGGTTAGCACTGCTGCCTCATGCACTGAGGACCCGGTTTCGATCCCGGCCACGGGTCACTCTCCATGTGGAGTTTGCACCTTCTCCCTGTGTCTGTGTGGGTCTCACCCCCACAGCCCCAAAGATCTACAGGGCTAAATCGCTGGCTTTTAAAGCAGACCAAGGCAGGTCAGCAGCACGGTTCAATTCCCATACCAGCCTCCCCGAACAGGCCGGAATGTGGCGACTAGGGGCTTTTCACAGTAACTTCATTTGAAGCCTACTTGTGACAATAAGCGATTTTCATTTCATGTGCAGGGTCGGTGGATTGGCCATGCTAAATTGCCGCTTTATTTGAAAAAAAGAATTGGGTACCCTTAAAAATTAAAAAAAAAGTCTGTCCAGCTCTCTCTGTATAACTCTGTCTCGCTGTTAAACTGTCTCACTCTCTGTAGATTTCGCTATATATGTCTATATCTCTAACTCTGTCTTTCTCTCTCTCTCCATATATATAATATAAAACTGTCTCTGAATAATTCGCTCTATATATAAATCTATAACTGTATATATATTTATACATCTGTATATACATTTATACATCTGTGTATACATTTATACATCTGTAACTATTTAATTAAATCTGTCACACCCTCTCTTTAACTGTATCATTCTGTATTTATAAGTCTCTCTCTCCTCCCCTCTCCCTGCCTGTTTACCATTTCCCCTGCCCCCTTGCACCTTAAGAGGAAGTTGTTCTTTCTGCTCCTGTCCCGTCCCTCTTTGGCTGGTAAGCTGCATTGAAATGCAAGGATTCTGATCCAGCATGTTGCCATCTCTGACATATCCAAATTCAACCCTTTTCCAAATAGGATTTCATCCTGCTGATAGTCAATCCACCTTTACCAGAGCAGGAACTGCCTCGTGGCCCCGCCCCCCCCCCCCCCCCCCCGTTCATTTCAGGAAATGGGGTCAGCTGACTTGTTGTGAAAGTTCCATTCCATTGTTGCTCTGTGTCTCAGGGTTCTGAACCCCTGTTACATTGTGTCTCCGCGTTCCAATCCACTGTTACAGTGTCTCAGTGTTCTAATACATTGTTACACTGTGTCTTAGGATTCTAAGCCCCTGTTACATTGTGTCTCCGCGTTCCAATCCATTGTTACACTGTGTCCGAATTCCGAGCCCCCTCACCACGGGACTCTCTTGATCAAAGGCAAGGGCCGAATGGAAGAGGATGCTGAACAAGTGTGAGTTTCAACTCCTGTCCCGGTCCACCTTTCCCGGCTCCCTTCCCAGGCCAAGAATATTCCACTTCCCTCCCTCCCCTTGTGTCCATGTTATATTAACGTCCTTGTCAGATACATGTCCATTTCATGTTAATGTCCTTGTTAGATGCATGTTAATGTCCTTGTTAGATGCATGTTAATTTCATGTTAATTTCCTTGTTAGATGTATGTCCATTTCATGTTAATTTCCTTGTTAGATGTATGTCCATTTCATGTTAATTTCCTTGTTAGATGTATGTCCATTCCATGTTACTTTCCTTGTCAGATGCATGTCCATTTCATGTTAATTTCCTTGTCAGATGCATGTCCATTTCATGTTAATGTCCTTGTCAGATGCATGTCCATTTCATGTTAATGTCCTTGTCAGATGCATGTCCATTTCATGTTAATGTCCTTGTCAGATGCATGTCCATTTCATGTTAATGTCCTTGTCAGATGCATGTCCATTTCATGTTAATGTCCTTGTCAGATGCATGTCCATTTCATGTTAATTTCCTTGTCAGATGCATGTCCATTTCATGTTAATTTCCTTGTCAGATGCATGTCCATTTCATGTTAATTTCCTTGTCAGATGCATGTCCATTTCATGTTAATTTCCTTGTCAGATGCATGTCTGTTTCATGTTAGTTTCATGTCAAATGAATGTCCATTACATGTTAATTTGCCATTGTGTTTTGTAACTATTTTTATTGTTGATTTCATGCAGAGCTCTGGTGCGGTGAAGTGTGGCTTGTGAGCCGGTTCTCTCTCCAATTGTTAACCTGCCGACAGAACCTCCTCGGTTTCTGTTCCTCTCTCATGTTCTCTCACTTCCTCTCGGCAGTTTAACCGTACATGTGTGCAGGAGTTGGGAACTTTTTTATAACTCTGTCTGTGGTCGTCTTACCAAGGTGTTTAGGGAAGCACAGAGGTTTCGAGCAAGTCCCACAGCCTTGGGGACTGGTTCAAACAGTCTTAGTGGAGCTGGAGTCATGTTAATGTGTTTATCATACCCATTTCCCCACCCTGGACTCACTTGACACCAGTTCCTGAAGCCCCTGGTACCTATTCCCAGTGGTGTATGTGTGAGGCCAGGTTGCTATTCAGCATTGGGGGGGACATCACATTCAAGGATGACCCTGTCCTCATCTAAAGGTTCTGCAGGACAATGATCAGGAGCGGGGGTTCCTGACACCTATCTCTGATGGGGAGGCTTGTAAGGGGCTGGAGGAGGTTTCAGAGATAGGGAGGGGTGTAGGGGCTGGAGGAGGTTTCAGAGATAGGGAGGGGTGTAGGGGCTGGAGGAGGTTACAGAGATAGGGAGGGGTGTAGGTTACAGAGATAGGGAGGGTTGTAGGGGCAGGAGGAGGTTGCAGAGATAGGGAGGGGTGTAGGGGCTGGAGGAGGTTACAGAGATACGGAGGTTTGTAGTGGCTGGAGGAGGTTACAGATAGGGAGGGGTGTAGAGGGCTTGAGGAGGTTACAGAGATAGGGAGGGTTGTAGGGGTTGGAGTAGGTTACAGAGATAGGGAGGGTTGTAGGGGTTGGAGGAGGTTACAGAGATAGGAGGGGTGTAGGGGGCTGGAGGAGGTTACAGAGATAGGGAGGGGTGTAGGGGCTGGAGGTTACAGAGATAGGGAGGGGTGTAGGGGATGGAGGAAGTTACATAGGGAGGGTTGTAGGGGTTGGAGTAGGTTACAGAGATAGGGAGGGTTGTAGGGGTTGGAGGAGGTTACAGAGATAGGGAGGGGTGTAGGGGGCTGGAGGAGGTTACAGAGATAGGGAGGGGGTGTAGGGGTTGGAGGAGGTTACAGAGATAGGGAGGGGTGTAGGGGGCTGGAGGAGGTTACAGAGATAGGGAGGGGTGTAGGGGCTGGAGGTTACAGAGATAGGGAGGGGTGTAGGGGCTGGAGGTTACAGAGATAGGGAGGGGTGTAGGGGATGGAGGAAGTTACAGAGATAGGGAGGGTTGTAGGGGCTGGAGGTTACAGAGATAGGGAGGGTTGTAGGGGCTGGAGGTTACAAAGATGGGGAGGGGTGTAGGGGACTGGAGGGGTTAGAGTTTCTGGGTCTCTTTCCCCCACCTCCCACCCCCAGGTGTTTTCTCTCAGCCCTCACTTTCTAGGTCAAGAAAGCCACTTGACCCCAGTCCAATCTCCGGCAGTCCAATTCCCATGGTCACCATCTGAACTCTGAACTCTCTCTCTCTAGGACCCACAGTTGGGTGCCCAGCTGGTTCCCTGTTTGGTGTCCCACCTCCATGGCACAGTTGAAGGCGGTCGAAGAGAAAATCCTGGCAGGTAACGAGCTTGACCTCAATCGTGAATGGAGAAGCTGAGAAAGGAATGTTGGTTGGAGATGGGAGGGGGCAGGTGGCACAGTGGTATTGACACTGGACTAGTAATTGAGAGGAGGCCCAGAGTTATGGGGGAATATGAATTAGACCATAAGCCATAGGAGCAGAATTAGGCCACTCGGCCCATCGAGTCTGCTCCACCATTCAATCAATTTCTCATCCCCATTCTCCTGCCTTCTCCCCATAACCCCTGACCCCCTTATTAATCAAGAACCTATCTATCTCTGTCTTTTTTTTAAGATCTTTTTTTTTAATACATTTAGAGTACCCAATTATTTTTTCCAATTAAGGGGCAGTTTAGCGTGGCCAATTCACCTAACCTGCACATCTTTTTGGGTTGTGGGAGCAAAACCCACGCAGACACGGGGAGAATGTGCAAACTCCACACGGACAGTGACCCAGGGTCGGGATTCGAACCTGGGTCCTCAGCGCCGTAGGCAGCAATGCTAACCACTGTGCCACCATGCTGCCCCTATCTATCTCTGTCTTAAAGACACGCAGTGATTTGGCCTCCACAGCCTTCTGCGGCAAAGAGTTCCACAGATTCACCTCCCTCTGGCTGAAGAAATTCCTCCTCATCTCTGTTTTAAAGGATCGTCCCTTTAGTCTGAGATGGTGTCCTCTGCTTCTAGTTTTTCCTACAAGTGAGAACATCCTCTCCACGTCCACTCAACCCAGGCCTTGCAGTATCTTGTAAGTTTTAATAAGATCCCCCCTCATCCTTCTAAACTCCAAGTACAGATCCAGAGTCCTCAACCGTTCCTCCTACGACATGCTCGTCATAAGAACATAAGAACCAGGAGGAGGAGTAGGCCATCTGGCCCCTCGAGCCTGCTCCGCCATTCAATGAGATCATGGCTGATCTTTTGTGGACTCAGCTCCACTTTCCGGCCCGAACACCATAACCCTTAATCCCTTTATTCTTCAAAAAAACTATCGATCTTTACCTTAAAAACATTTAATGAAGGAGCCTCAACTGCTTCACTGGGCAAGGAATTCCATAGATTCACAACCCTTTGGGTGAAGAAGTTCCTCCTAAACTCAGTCCTAAATCTCCTTCCCCTTATTTTGAGGCTATGCCCCCTAGTTCTGCTTTCACCCGCCAGTGGAAACAACCTGCCCGCATCTATCCTATCTATTCCCTTCATAATTTTAAATGTTTCTATAAGATTCCCCCCTCATCCTTCTAAATTGCAACAAGTACAGTCCCAGTCTACTCAACCTCTCCTCGTAATCCAACCCTTTCAGCTCTGGGATTAACCTAGTGAATCTCCTCTGCACACCCTCCAGTGCCAGTATGTCCTTTCTCAGGTAAGGAGACCAAAACTGAACACAATACTCCAGGTGTGGCCGCACTAACACCTTATACAATTGCAACATAACCTCCCTAGTCTTAAACTCCATCCCTCTAGCAATGAAGGACAGAATTCCATTTGCCTTCTTAATCACCTGTTGCACATGTAAACCAACTTTCTGTAACTCGTGCACTAGCACACCCAAGTCTCTCTGAACAGCGGCATGCTTTAATATTTTATTGTTTAAATAATAATCCCGTTTGCTGTTATTCCTCCCAAAATGGATAACCTCACATTTGTCAACAATGTATTCCATTTGCCAGACCCTAGCCCATTCACTTAACCTATCCAAATCCCTCTGCAGACTTCCAGTATCGTCAGCACTTTTCGCTTTACCACTCATCTTAGTGTCATCTTCAAACTTGGACATATTGCCCTTGGTCCCCAACTCCAAATCATGTAGATTGTGAACAATTGTGGGCCCAACACGGATCCCTGAGGGACACCACTAGCTACTGATTGCCAACCAGAGAAACACCCATTAATCCCCACTCTTTGCTTTCTATTAATTAACCAATCCTCTATCCATGCTACTACTTTACCCTTAATGCCATGCATCTTTATCTTATGCAGCAGCCTTTTGTGTGGCACCTTGTCAAAAGCTTTCTGGAAATCCAGATATACCACATCCATTGGCTCCCCGTTATCTACTGCACTGGTAATGTCCTCAAAAAATTCCACTAAATTAGTTAGGCACGACCTGCCCTATATGAACCCATGCTGCGTCTGCCCAATGGGACAATTTCTGTCCAGATGCCTCGCTATTTCTTCCTTGATGATAGATTCCAGCATCTTCCCTACTACCGAAGTTAAGCTCACTGGCCTATAATTACCCGCTCTCTGCCTACCTCCTTTTTTAAACAATGGCGTCACGTTTGCTAATTTCCAATCCACCGGGACCACCCCAGAGTCTAGTGAATTTTGGTAAATCATCATTAGTGCATCTGCAATTTCCCTAGCCATCTCTTTTAGCACTCTGGGATGCATTCCATCAGGGCCAGGAGACTTGTCTACCTTTAGCCCCATTAGCTTGTCCATCACTACCTCCTTAGTGATAACAATCATCTCACAGTCCTCACCTGTCATAGCCTCATTTCTATCAGTCACTGGCATGGTTATTTGTGTCTTCCACTGTGAAGACCGACCCAAAAATCCTGTTCAGTTCCTCAGCCATTTCCTCATCTCCCATTACTAAAACTCCCTTCTCATCCTCTCATAGTTCCAGGGATAGTTCTTGTGAACCTCCTCTGGACCCTTTCCAAGGCCCAGCACATCCTTCCTTGAATAGGGGTCCAAAACAGCTCACAATACTCCAAATATTGGAATTTTTTTTACAGAAAATATAAAAATATAATATCAAGTAATAATATGCAACTAATTACCCCATAACACCCCCAAATCCCCCCAAACTGTAACATCACATGTATCACACTCCCCCCACCACCCCCCAACAAGAAAACTTAACCATAAAATGAAATTAAATAAATCAAATTTAAATAAAATAAACAAACATAGTCATCGTCCCCCCCCCCCCCCCCCCCCCCCCC